>NC_044031.1:737184649-737259649 GCF_901765095.1 Microcaecilia unicolor | reverse complement strand
CCTCAATATCCATCCCTTATATCTATCTATCTATCTATCTATCTATCTATCTATCTATCTATCTATCTATCTATCTATCTATCGTAGACCTGAACATTCTTAATTTTAATAAAGTATATTTTATTTTATTTTATAGAACTAGTAATCAATGGTTACTTAAATTTAAAGATGGCACAAAAGGTTCTATTAATATAGAGCATACTAAATCTGAGTGAGTCCTACAGGTAAAACTAAGGTGTCAGGCCAAGGAAGGTAGTCAAATTCTGTTATCCTCTAAGAAAACAGTATCAGTCGGCATTTACTTTGTATATTTGCTCTGGAAGGGAAAATTTACAATAGTACTTTCTTTATGTCCTTTCCCAGGAACCAGTGCTCTGAGTTTAACCTTGCTGCATGAATAATAGCCATGGGCAGCTACAAAATTGCTAGGGACCTCTATTAAAAATATTCTGTTCCCACTCTGTGTATGAGGCAGAACTCTTCCAAAATTACACTTACAGAGGATAATAGTCAATGATATAGTAGTCCAATAACAACAAAACTGCTAAGCCACTTGACCACAAATCAATCACAATTCATGCTACCTGATAGGCCCAGATTCACTAAACTTTGTCCCAGACATAAAACCTTCCAAAAACCAGACTCTCAGTATTTTCTTATTTGCACTTCTCAATGTACAGTAAAATTATGGGTCAGTAAACAAGTTCTTGGTGGTATCATTTTACTGGACTAACTTAATCCATCAAGCATTCACCTGAGCTGATGAAGCAAGAAAACTTTCCAAAGCTAGTCACAGATATATTGTTAATCCAATGAAATGGTGTCACCTAGAAATTGTGTTTGGTCCTTGTTTCTACACATCCACCATTTTGTTCTATCTGTAGCATTGGCTGCTACCTTTGGAGGCTGCCAACCAACACAGCAGACCTAGCATTGTCTTTTGGTAAGGAATAGTTCTCCAGTAATTCACTGGCTTGACCTCTTGAAATCTTCCTTTCTATTTCTTTAGACAGACAGAAAGCTAGATAGATAGATAGATAGATAGATAGATAGATAGATAGATAGATAGATAGATAGATAGATAGATAGATAGATAGATAGATAGGCACTAGAGGAGATGGAATGAAGGGTATGATTTCTTTTGTTGGTGATGAACTTGATGGTTCTTTGTTTTGTTTTTTAACCAACCCATTAGGGGCCTGGTGAATTAAAGACTTGCACCAGTTTTGCTCCTCCCATGCAGACCTATCCCTATTTATCTAGAGAAAAAAAAATCCCATTATGTTTAATGTGGACAACTGGCTTAAAATTGACAAGATGTTAACAGTGTACTGTAATCAATTCCCTGGTAACTATATAGGCTTTATGAGTGGAGGAGGAGACTAATGGAGTAGAGGAGGAGCCTAATGGTTAGTGCAGCAGACTTTGATCCTGGTGACTTGGGTTCAATTCCCAGCTCCTTGTAACCTTGGGCAAGTCACCTAACCCTCCATTATCCCAGGTACAAAAAAAAAAAAAACTGATTGTGAGCTCTCTAGGGACAGAGAAAGTACCTGCATATACTGTATACAGCACTGGGTACAACTATAGAAATGATTAGTAGTAGTAGTAATAGTAGTTAAGATTCACTAATGACTTTGCCACTGTTGAGTCTGGTGAGAGGCATTTGCTGCTGTCTATCTTTCTACTGCTAGGTGAATAATATATGACGTCACAGCTAAATGAATGCAGCATTCTAAATATAGAAAATATGTTGAAGAATTGAAAATGGTGAAGGGAAAGAAAGGGTTATCAAGTGTGAAATGATTTCTTATTTTAAAAATCCACCAAACGTTATAGGTTTGAAACCATATATACACCTGGAGCTTGTTTTAATGACATTAAGACTACAGTTGGTTTTCTGTTCTATTTAGACGTTGCTAGTTGCAGTGTATATAATGGGCCAGCCTGTATATGTGCATTATTAAACTTTACATATATATATAGGGAAATGCAATCATATGACATAATTTAAAACAAATTTTCGTGATTTCTTCTAAAAGCAAAATGTTTAGCATATTGAAAGATCCAGTATAGTTAATTCAATGATTTGTTCGGGATCCTATTTGGCGCCTTTCTGGTATTTGTAAAGGAGTGTGGTAGCCGTGTTAGTCCACTCTTAAGGTTATCAATAGAAATCAAACAAAATAAAACATGGAAAAGAAAATAAGATGATACCTTTTTTATTGGGCATAACTTAATACATTTCTTGATTAGCTTTCGAAGGTTGCCCTTCTTCCTTCGAAAGCTAATCAAGAAATGTATTAAGTTATGTCCAATAAAAAAGGTATCATCTTATTTTCTTTTCCATGTTTTATTTTGTTTGATTTCTATAGATTCTACATAGAATGTTGCTATTCCACTAGCAACATTCCAGGTAGAAGTCGGCCCTTGCGGATCACCAATGTGGCCGCGCAGGCTTCTGCTTCTGTGAGTCTGACGTCCTGCACGTACGTGCAGGACGTCAGACTCACAGAAACAGAAGCCTGCGCAGCCTTCTACATGGAATGTTGCTAGTGGAATAGCAACATTCCATGTAGAATCTCCAATAGTAGCAACATTCCATGTAGAATCTCCAATGGTATCTATTTTACTGTCATAGTAATGCTTGAATGTTTTCACTTATATACACTGTCAGCTAGCACATTTGCTTATTTCCGATCTGACAAAGAAGGGCAACCTTCGAAAGCTAATCAAGAAATGTATTAAGTTATGTCCAATAAAAAAGGTATCATCTTATTTTCTTTTCCATGTTTTATTTTGTTTGATTTCTATTGGTATTTGTAATACATTTTCGCAGGTGTTGGACGCTGCTGGTAGTTCTTTCGAGTTTCATTACAAAGCGTTGATTCTTTCAAGTTCCTACAATCATACAAGAGGTTTTTTTTTTTCAGCTCCTTTCAGAAAATGTGTTCTCTAGAGTTGGCTGCTTAAATTGACATCCGAAACTCGATGCTGCCTCTGCATCTTTTAAGTCCTTACAGGATCTTTAACGCATTTCCACTACAATCACACTTTCTGTTCATAAATCAGTGATTACGTACAGCCCTCTCACCTATCTTTTTGCCTATGTCTTACCAAAAACTGTATACTAGCTTAAAGATAAAACCAGCTGTCGTTATTACTTTTATCCATTCCAATTTGTGGAATAAAAATGTTTAAAAGCATCATTTTAATTCATTAAAGGGCGTTGCTTTTATTTAAAAACACATCCTGTGCTTGTAAAGCTCTGTTCATGCACAACAGATCAAAGAAAATGCTAAAACTGAGGCGTGGCCTCAGTTAATGCAGCGAGCTTTGAAGAACCTGGGTTCGATTCCCACTGCAGCTCCTTGTGACCTTGGGCAAGTAGCCCTCCTTTGCCACAGGTACAAAAACTTAGCCTGTGCGCCCTCTAGGGGCAGAGGAAGTACCTGCATATAATGGGTACAGCTGCCTGGTAGTAAATTTTAACACATGCTGTACTGGGCAAATGCACGTGGGAGAAATATCACCCATACTGTATATAGTCACTACAGCGCCTTATTATTTCATCGTAAATAAAATCCTGGTTCCCATATAAGCTACTGTCTATGCAAAGTGCAATGACATATATAAACAAAATAAATGTTAATTCCAATAAAGGAAGGGGTGCCCGTTCATGCAGAAAATTAAAAGTGACATTGACTTTAATTAAAGAAAACAAGCACACCAGAGTCGAATCTGAGAAATTATAGCAGCCGGTGAGCAGGATTCTGCCAAGCCTTTGATTTGGTTTGTTAATAAACCTCTGTGTCCATTCCCTAACCTACAGAAACAAAAAGATTAAACAGTAGTAGCCCTCTGCAGAGCCTTCCTCTTCGCCTTTAATTGCAGCTGGAAATAAAGCTATAAAAACATAACCACTGCTTGCAGAGTTGTCTGTTACATATTTGCAGTCGACAGAGCAAAGCAGCAGCCTGTGGCTAAACAAAACGCGTAAATTGCGAACTTTAAAAGACAAACTGCGCTTTTATTTTTCATAAACGAATTTCCGCAAGGTGACGCCTGTTTCCTGAGCTATTTCTATCACTTCCCATCAAACTTACAGGGAGGATGCAGTAAGCAGCTCCAGAAGTGTCCCTTGCAGGAACTTCAAAGGGTCACCGACTTCACCTATTTTCGCATCCCTAAGCTTCAGCCGCCAGGACTCGTGACCAAATAAACTGGCTTCAGTTACGCCATAAAACACCGGGGAAAACTTAATAGCCATAGCATTCATTAAATGCTCCGTTTAATTAACTATTTAATCACAGAACTCTGCACAATACATTAGCGGGTGCTTAATATTTCCTACACGCGTGGAAACCTGGTATTTTTGAAGTACGGTGAAATCGTTGTTTTATTGAATGAGCATTCTGTAATTCAGTCGTGTAAAAATGATAGTTAAGTGGATTATGACTGCTTCTTAGGACACGACATTTTTTATACCATTTGGGCAATAAATGTCCTAATTGCTATGTATTCTTTCTTTCTAGAATATTTTCACGTTAGGTAAAGTTTTTTTTTCTGTCTTACATCCAGGAATTTGTGCTGAATCTGCACCTACAGAAATGCAGCTAATGACGTGTAATATTCATACCACTAACTGATGACTCTATCATATTTTTGCATATTTCCTGTACTCTCAGTATATTCTTTCTGGAGACTACTGAGTCCTGTAATTACTCCCAAACACTTAAGGTCTTGTTACATTGGTCTCTCAGAATGTAGCTGCATCGGATTCCTAGAAACAAAAACTCCTTTAAAGGCGTAATCACTGTTAATTTTTATGTGGAAACTTAAAGGTTGATTTTTTTTTTTTTCGAGGAAGGACTAGAAGTTTTTCAAATCTCGGTTTGCGTTTTGGCTTACTTGCATAGGTAAATGAGAAGTGTTTCATCTCGATTTTGCAGCTTCCGTCTCCTCGTTTCTTTCAGATGCAGTAAAGTAAGCGCCAAATACTGCTTCAAGATGGACTGAGAGTAACAATGGAAGTTAGTTTTGCATAGGGCAGGGGTTCTCAACCCAGTCCTCGAGACACACCTAGCAAGTCTGGTTTTCAGGATATCCTCAATGAATACGCATGCCGTCATTATATGCAAATCTATCTCATGCATATTCATTGTAGGTTGGGTGTGTCTCGAGGACTGAGTTGAGAACCACTGGGTAGGGCGAAATGGAGTGGGGGGGGGGGGAGGGGGGAATTACCTTTCGGGAGCATGAAACCCAAAGTTCCTAGGAAGAAAGGCAGACAAATAATCCCAGTGTATTATTGCCCTAAAGATGAATATGCATTTTGCCTAATATAATATTAGACTGGCATAGCCCTACAGTTTGCATTGACTTGTAAATGTTTAATTAGTCATAAAGTTAGTATTTTCTTAGATCATCTTGCAAGCCTAAAATTTCAGTTACCACTCAATCTTTTCTGAAGAATATTCTGGTAATTAATTGATTGGTAAAGTGGACTAGATCAGGAGTATAAACCTTGCAAAATCTGCCATATTTCAGGTCTGGCAGAATAACTTTGTTTCTGAACCTATCTGCCCCATTTCTAAATCTTCTTTTCCTCCTGTAGGTAAAGTTATACTACAGAAGATTTAAGAGATAGTTGTTCCTATTTGAAGAACCCTAAATTCTTCTGAAGTAGTGTAAGATCATCTAGAAAAATAAATATATAAATATAGGAATACATAAAGAGTATAGATATTATTACAATTATAATTACAATATACATTTATTAATTCCCGTAAGATTGTTTTTTAAAAGTCTTGTTAGCTGTCATACTTTTATTGGACTATCATAAGAATAGTCCATAAGTGTTTCAACAAAGACCAATAAAAGGTAACATAGCCTGCCCCAAATTTTGATATTTTTTTTTCCAGGAAAAAAGCACCTGTTAGAACTCTACATAGTCAACGGATGCCTGTATTTGATGTATAAATTGTTTATTGCTTCAGTGCCCATAAATATGCATAAACTTAAGCAGTCATAAACTGTACTCTTGTCTCTCCCTACGCCCCCCCCCCCCCCTCGGGTACTCCGTTCTGTAGATAAATCTCTCTTATCTGTCCCCTTCTCCTCTACTGCTAATTCCAGACTCCATTCCTTTTATCTTGCTGCACCTCACGCCTGGAGTAGACTACCTGAGCCTGTACGTCTAGCCCCGTCTTTGGCCGTTTTCAAGTCCAAACTTAAAACCCACCTCTTTACCACTGTTTTTGTCTCCTAACCACTACTCACTTGCCCTGTCCTTTTATCCTCACCTCTTTATTCCCTTACCCTTATTGTTCTGTCTGTTTACCTGTCTTATTTAGATTGTGAGCTCTTTGAGCAGGGACTGTCTTTTTGTGTATGGTGCAAAGCACTGCATATGCCTTGTAGCGCTATAGAAATGATAAGTATTATTATTAGCATTTGTATAGCGCTACCAGACGCATGCAGCGCTGAACACCTGACAAAGAGAGACAGTCCCTGCTCAATAGAGCTTACAATCTAAAATAACACAGACAGACAAGACAATTAAGGGCGAGGGAAGTACTGGGTGAGAAGGAACAAGGGGGGCGGGGGCAAATGAGTAGTGGCTAGGAGCCAAAAGCAGCAGTGAAAAGGTGGGTTTTCAGCATAGATTTGAAAACAGGTAGAGATGGAGCTAGACGTACAGGCTCAGGAAACTAGTAGTAGTAGTACTACTTCAAAACCAAGATACAGATATTGGCCCTTCTCTCACCCACCTCCCAAACTCTCTGTGTGTTCCCCTCATGGCCAACAGCAGAAGGAGGCAGGCCTTGACAGGTTACTAAGCAACGTTTTAAAGAATTTATCATTTCACTCTTCAGCCTTGAGGGCAAAGTCATAAGGAAGAGCTCACATAGCCCATGAAGCATATTCTATGAGTGGAGGAGTAGCCTAGTGGTTAGTACAGTGGACATTGATGCTGGGGAACTGGGTTCAATTCCCACTACAGCTCCTTATGACTCTGGGCAAGTCCCTTAGCCCAACACTACCCCATGTACAAATAAGTACTTGTATATACTACCCAGCTTATAATCGAAAAAGAAAAACGCCTATATTTCAACCCAAATCGGGAGATGGGCGTTTTTCTCACAAAGGCGCCCAAATCGGTATAATCGAAAGCCGATTTTGGGCGTTTCCAACTGCACTCCATCGCGGAAATGAATAAAGTTGATGGAGGTGTGTCGGAGGCGTGGTGGAGGCGGGACTGAGGCGTGGTTATCAGCTGAGGAGAGATGGGCGTCTTTAGCTGATAATCGAAAAAAAAAAGGCATTTTGATCGCGATTTTGGGTCACTTTTTTTGGACCCTTTTTTCTCACGAACAAGTCCCAAAAAAGTGCCCCAACTGCCCAGATGACCACTGGAGGGAATCGGGGATGACCTCCCCGGACTCCCCCAGTGGTCACTAACCCCCTCCCACCAAAAAAAACCCACTTTAAAAACTTTTTTTCCAGCCTGTATGCCAGCCTCAAATGCCGTACCCACCTCCATGACAGCAGAATGTGTTCTGTCACAGCCTTTCCCTGGGTCAGATGTGGCTTTCGGGTGCACTACAGGGTCACATCAGCATTGCATTGTGGTGGGTGTAGGGTATTGGGCTCTGTGATTTCATTAGCTTGTGTTACAGTCTCACGATGTTGGTAGTTGGTAGGCTCTTCTCCCATGGTGCTTTTCCCCCTGCCTACTGGGTCAGAGTGTGCCCTGTTGTGTTTCCTGTTGTAGTTCATGCGGTAGTGGCCATTTTTGTAAGCCAGTTTTAGTTCCCTTTCCTGTGTTAGCCACATTAGAGAACTTAGTTCTTACCTTGAATGTGGCTGAAAGAGGGCATTGTACACCATTCTGCCAGCTCTGACCTACTGCTAATCTCAGTACCAGGGAGACTCGTTGCCAGTGGGGCACAACCTCCAATCTGCAGTTAACTGTGAGTAAACGCGGTTATTCCAATAAAGGATGTTTTCGGAGAGATTAGTCTTCAAGTGTCAACTGGTGTGCCAATGTTATACAGCAGCAACAAGTCCTAGAGGCCTGCGTGTATGCAAGTCCCTGGAGCACTTTTAGTGGGTACCACAGTGCACTTCAGCCAGGTGGCCCCAGGCCCATCCCCCCCACCACCTGTAACACTTGTGCTGGTAAATGGGAGGCCTCCAAAACCCACTGTACCCACATGTAGGTGCCCCTTCACCCCTAAGAGCTATGGTAGTGTTGTACATTTGTGGGTAGTGGGTTTTGAGGGAGGGGGTTGGGAGCTCAGCACCCGTGGTAAGGGAGCTATGCATGTGGGAGCTTTTTCTGAAGTCCACCGCACTGACCTAGGGTGCCCAGTTGGTGTCCTGGCATATCAGGGGGGCCAGTGTACTACGAATGGCTCGGATTAGGACATTTTTGAGCTGGGCGTTTTTAGTTTCCATTATCGCTAAAAAAAAACAAACGCCCAGCTCAAAAACGTCCATTTTTTCGAAAATACGGTTCAGCCCGCCCCTTCACGGACCCGTTCTCAGAGATAAACGCCCATGGAGATAGGCGTTTCCGTTCGATTATGCCCCTCTATGTAAACTGCTTTAAATGTAGTTGCAAAAACCACAGAAAGGTGGTATATCAAGTCCCCTTACTCCTGTAAGTGACATTTACACTCTTTGGTGATAATTTTATAAGTCTTTTTGCGCATAAAATATCATTTTACCCACAAGTATAGGAGCTTATAAAATTGCCCATGGATATATGCACAAAAAACAAATATACTGTTGTGTTTCGGCCGTTAGGCCTGCATCAGGAGTCTACAAAACACATATATACACATAAACATTAGATAAAAGCAAAAAACATATGTAATCGAAAACTTAAATGTAAAAAAGCTAAAGCAATTTGTAATAAATAATATTACAAGATAAAAACTAATGAGATAATAGGATAATCAAAAAACATATATAAATATACAGTTAAAAAAACAGATAAAAATGTATTACATCAGTTGCTATACAAAAACCACACAACATTTATATGTGTATTTACTCATAAGATACTCTTATACATTAGAGCCAGAAAATAATATTGCATCAAATATGTATACAGTACCCTGCGAATAATTGAATAAAACAATTAAAAAATAAGTGAAATGTAAAGATTGGACATAAAAAGCATATAAATGAATTATGTCTGCGCGACATATTGAAAATATGTATTTTATATATAGTACACAGACAGTAATCTCTATCATGTTGTGTGATTTTTGTATAGCAACTGATGTAATACATTTTTATCTGTTTTTTAACTGTATATTTATATATGTTTTTTGATTATCGTATTATCTCATTAGTTTTTATCTTATAATATTATTTATTACAAATTGCTTTAGCTTTTTTACATTAAAGTTTTCGATTACATATGTTTTTTGCTTTTACCTAATGTTTATGTGTATATATGTGTTTTGTAGACTCCTGATGCAGGCCTAACGGCCGAAACACAACAGTTGTGTCGAATCTTTTTTCATCAATAAACAAGTGTTTTTAAGATCCATCTCTCCAGGCTTTGTATCTCTGTGGTCAAACATCCCATTTTCTCCTATTCCTGTGTTCTTCCATGGGGCGTTCGAGTTCTCCGCTTGCCTGCGGATCTGTCTGAAATTATAGAATTGTGCCATACTGCTATGCAATATTCACATAGGCATTCCTGGGAGTTCAAGTTAAGCAGAGCTGGGGTGGAGTTGTGAGATATATGCATATCATGCTAAAAGGCGCTACCAATTTAATATGGACTAACACACAGAAGTATGTGTTATTTACTGTATGTCCAATGGGACCTAATAGCACATGTCAAAAGAATTATTGCATGCTAACACAGTAGCGCACTTTAGTAAATCCAATCCTTTAGCAGAAAAGTCAATCTAAGAACATAAGAACTGCCATACTGGATCAGAACAGAGGTTCATCCAGCCCAGCATCCTAATAGTGGCCAATCCAGGTCACAAGTACTTGGCAGAATCCCCCAAAGCAGCAAGATTCCATGCTACTTATCCCCAGGGATAAGAAGAGGCTTTCCCTAGATATTGCCTTAATAACAGGAATATGCCCAAACCTTTTTGAACTGTATCTACATTAGGGGGGTAATTCAGAACAGGTCACTTAGAGTTAGGCGCAGGGATGCTGCATGCTAAGTATGAAATCTATATTGGCAATTTCATATGTAATCGCTGTTATGGAATACTAGAGTTAACTTGATTTTTTCTTGCCTACATTTAGGCATGGTAGAGAACAACCAAATCTACGGTTTTTGGTTTCAGATAAATTCAAATCTGCAGCTAAAATTCTCCACTCAGTTTCAACTGAAATCAAAGCCAAATCCATCTGCCCTCTCCTCAGCAGAAAGCGGGTCCCCTGAGCCCCCTGGTAGAAAGCTGCCCCCCCCCCCCAACCACAAATGCTACCATCCCACCAGCCATTGGCCCTCTCCGGGACTACCTTAGAAGTCTTGGTGGTCTAGTTGCCTCACTGGGAACAGAGCGATCCCCAGTCAATCCTGCCAATGCTGGCTCCATCCTCAAAATGGCTGCCATGACCTCCAGAGGCAGTTTCACAAGGCTGCTGCGATAGCCATTTTGACTGTGGAGCTGGCATGGGTAGGAACAACTGGGGTGGTCACTAGACCAGTGGCGTAGCCGCAGGTGGGCCTGGATGGGCTCAGGCCCACCCACTTTAGGCTCAGAACCATCCATAAGTGGCACAACTCTGATGTGGCCAGCAAGCCTCAAGCCTCATCAGCAGAAGACTCCCAGCTTCTCTCCCTCCCCTCCTCCAAAGGCATTTTGGCATCGGTCAACTCAACCCCCTCCCCCCAACCTCTCTGTACCTTTTCAATTTTTCAATGTTTTGCAAACGGCGACTCATACCCGCAGCTCGTGCCAGTTCAAAGCCTTCCCACTGATGTAACTTGCTGTTTCCACAATAGTGGTACCAGGTCAGAGGGAAGGCTCTGGACTGGTGAGAGCAGCAGGTATGAGTCACTGTTTGCTGACAGTGAAGCACTGAAGATTTGAAAAAGTATGAAGGGAAGGAGGGGAGGGTGGAATTGAGAAATTATTGGTCGCCTGGGGGGGGGGGGGGAGTGGGGAGAGAGATGCTGGATGGGATTTTTATGCCCACCCACTTTAGGCTCAGGCCCACCCAAAATTGGGTGTCTGGCTACGCCCCTGCACTAGACCACTAAGGCTTCTAAGGTAGGCTTGAGGAGATCCTACAGGTGGTGGCATGGAGGCCCTTGTGATTGGGAGGGGCAGAGAGTGGTCACGTCTGTGGTTGGGGGGACTGAGTCAGTTTCAGTTGAAAATGCACTGGCATTTTTTGCCGAATCTGAAGCATGGCTGAGTCTGGATTTTGGGTCGGTTTTGATGCCAAACCTGAAACTGAAACCGAAATTTAGTCAGCCTCTAAGTCACGGCTGCATGCACCACGTCAATGGCTGGTGTAAATGTCCATGACTAAATTTTGCAGTTACATGCATAACTGTCAGTATTCTATAATCTGAGTGCATAAGTGCTAGGCATGCCCCTCACTCACCCATGCCCCTCCAAAACAACAGAAAAACAAAACTCCACACTTCGCAATGCAATGGAAGAATCAGTGGAGGCAACAAAGAAAATCTAGTGTCCTTTAATAAATGTCTTCAAAGCAATATGACTTAATAAGTCTCTAGCCACCACTGTCCATCAGTGATGTGTTGAACCTACAATGCAAATAGGGTATTAGGTATTTATTTATTTATTTATTTAACACATTAATATCCCACATTTTCCCACTTAGTTGCAGGCTCAATGTGGCTTACACAAAACCGTAGCGATAGGCTCCAGTTCAATAATATAAATACATAGTATATTCATAGGCATGTAAGAAGGCAGCAAAGTATAGCCCATATTTTCGTGTGTCACAGGAAGTAGAAGATTAGTTTGGGTCATGGGGGTAGGCCTTCCTAAACAAGTTGGTTTTCAGTAATTTCCTGAAGTTAAGATGATTGTGGATAGATCTCACGGTTTTGGGCAAAGCGTTCCACAGTTGTGTACTTATGTACGAAAAGCTGGATGCAGAAGTTGATTTGTATTTAAGTCCATTGCATTGTATAAACCACTCAGCATATAAGACCCCCCCCCCCCCCCCATTTAGCATACCAGGTTAGTCCTAAGACACTCATAATTCAGGAGCCATCTAAGACAACTGTGCTCTCCCTTAAATGGACTTCTGTAATCACTTTAGATGCATTCCCAATACTTTTCACTTAAATTGCTGTAAATAGTTTGCCTAATGGAGTGGAGGAGTGGCCTAGTGGTTAGGGTGGTGGACTTTGGTCCTGAGGAACTGAGTTCAATTCCCACTTCAGGCACAGGCAGCTCCTTGTGACTCTAGGCAAGTCACTTAACCCTCCATTGCCCCATGTAAGCCACATTGAGCCTGCCATGAGTGGGAAAGCGCAGGGTACAAATGTAACAAAAAATAAAATAATAATGGCTCTTTCTGAATAAACACAAAAATATGTTACACAAATCATGGGAAACAGTGCAGCAGGTGTTGGAGCTTTGACTGACAAGATAAACTGTGGTCAAATATGATTTGAAGATAAAAAGAAACATTTTGTTCATTGTATGATTGTGAGGAGAAACATGGATTCGGGATAGCTGGCAATAGTAAAGGCTAGATTCAGTTAATGGTGCTGAAAAATCAGAAAAAAGAAAATTAGCACTGACGGTATTCTATAAAGGGTGCTCTGGGATGGTGCCCTTTATAGAATAGTGTGTAGGATAGGAGATGGCACTTGAAATACCGCCTTTCTGTGGTTACAATCAAAAAAGTTTACATATTATATATAGGTATTTATTTTGTACCTGGAGTAATGAAGGATTAAGTGACTTATCCAGCGTCGCAAGGAACTGCAGTGGAAATCAAACCCAGTTCATCAGGATCAAAAACTACTGAACTAACCAGTAGGCTATTCCTTCATTCCACTGTGTACAGAAGCACATAAGCACCACCATACTGGGAAAAGACCAAGGGTCCATCAAGCCCAGCATCCCGTCTCCGACAGCAGCCAATCCAGGCTTCAAGAACCTGGCAACCCCCCCCCCCCCCCCCAAAATAATAATTTCTAATAATGTTCAATAGACGTTTCCTTCAGGAATCTGTCCAAACCCCCCTTAAACTCCGTAAGGCCAGCCGCTGCCACCACATTCTCCGGCAACGAGTTCCAAAGTCCAACTGCGCGCTGAGTAAAGAAAAAACAGAATCTACACCCAACTTTGGGTGCAAGCACTACCACTATCTGAAACCAGGGGTAAATTCCAGCATATACGTTGGGCATTATTCCCCTTAATTTTATAACACTGCATACATTTTAAGGGAACTCTCCAGATCCATCCATGTCCCTCCTATCATTCCGCCCTCTTTTCTGATCCTCTCAGAAACACTTAGGCACTATTTTATAACTCAGCCCATGCATAGTTTTGCATGGATCTGCCATTAGGGGGCCATTTCGGTGCCTCGCTTCTCTTATAATGCTTTTCTGCACAGAAAAATCAGCACGGAATTAGTGCATAATGATAGGCGCCATACACATAGTCCCTAGAAAATGACCAAATATAAACATAAATACAGTCAATGAGGTAAACCTGGAGACAGCAAAACTTTGGGTAGATGGGTAGTGGTTAGGGTGGTGGACTTTGGTCCTGGGGAACTGAGGAACTGAGTTTGATTCCCATTTCAGGCACAGGCAGCTCCTTGTGACTCTGGGCAAGTCACTTAACCCTCCATTGCCACAGGTACAAATAAGTACCTATATACAATATGTAAGCCGCATTGAGCCTACCATGAGTGGGAAAGCGAGGGGTACAAATGTAACAAAAATAAAATACATTATACAACCCAACACCAATTCCCTCTGCTTCTGTATCTTAACCCCTTTTCCCACCAATGTCCTCACATCTGTTCCAAGCATACCCAGAATCTGCCACAATGATGATTGCCAAGAGCTTTCCTAGTAGACCATTTCAGACCTTGCCATTTTCAACATTGCTTCTTGGAAAACCTATAGTTAAGCCACCCCGAAGCCTTTTTTCCATTTCCATTTTATTCCATTTGTATACTGCCATTATCCAGAGCAGTGAACAACTCAACACATATAATAAAGCATCCTCCCTGTCTCAGTCATCTTCAACTCCTCTCTCTCCTTCTCTGCACATATTCAGCAGACTGCTAAAACCTGTGATTTCCTGCTCTATAATATCATCAAAATTCACCCTTTCCTTTCTGAGCACACTACCAGAACCCTTATCCACACTCTTATCACCTCTCACTTAGACTATTGCAACTTGCTTCTCACACATCTCCCACTTAGCCATCCCTCTCCTCTTCATTTTTTTTAAAAAATTTTTATTTATAGAATTTTATAATACATAATATTCAATCTTGAATAATAATACACAATATATGCAAATCTTCATCATGAATTGAATAGGAAAAAAGAAAATATATGGAAATAAATTCAAAAATATCGACCACAAAATCAAAGTAATCGGATCCAAGAAACAAGAAAAATATATATATAATTCTAACCCTAATAGCTAGATTTATCCTCATACCTAATAACAGGGGCGTATCTGCGTGGGGCCACAGGGGCCTGGGCCCCCGCAGATTTCGCCCTGGCCCCCCTCCCCGCCGTCAACCCTCCCCCGCTGCTTACTTTTGCTGGCGCCGAGGTCCGACCCGCAATCTCCGTTTTTCGTCTTCCTCCGTGGCCATGCTTCCAGGAAGTAATGCTGCAGTGCTGATTCGTTGAATCCAGTTCGGCGTCTGACGTCAGACGTCGAACTGGATTCAACGAATCAGCACTGCAGCGTTACTTCCTGGAAGCATGGCCACGGAGGAAGACGAAAAATGGAGATTGCGGGTCGGACCTCGGCGCCAGCAAAAGTAAGTAGCGGGGGAGGGTTGACGGCGGGGAGGGGGTGGAGAGAGGCGGCGGCGGCGGCGGGGGGGGGGGGAGGGAGGCAAAAATGTGCCCCCCCTCTCTGGCTGTGGCCCCCCCTACCGCCGGATTCCAGATACGCCCCAGCCTAATAAACAAAAGACTGCGCCAAGCTCTGGCGGTTTACTCCAAGTTGCTATACAGTGTTACATTCAGGTCTAAACTTTCACATTTATACCCTCTCTACTTTTTAGAAAGTCCTCCAATTGTTTGGGTTCAAAAAACTGATACTGTTTTGCTTGCAATAATATTCTACAAACACAAGGAAATTTCAACAAAAAATTTGCTCCAAGAGCTAAGACTCTTGGCCGCAATACAAGAAATGATTTACGTCTTTTTGGGGTTTCTATAGGCAAGTCTGGGAAAACCCTAACTTTTGAACCCAAGAATAAAGAATTCAAGTGTCTCAAAGACAACCTGAGTACTGCGTCTCTATCTAACTCCAAGGCAAATGTTACCAGCAAAGTGGTTCTTTGTGTAACCACTTCTAATGATGATTCCAGGAATGCCGTCAAGTTTATTGAATCTTGAGGGTTCAAATTTTCTGGTATTTTACCAGTAAATTGAAGATAATATGCTCTTGTAATAGGTGGCAATGATGTGTCGGGCATCCCCAAAATCTCCACCAAATATTTCTTAACCATTTGTACAGGAGAGATTAAAGGTGATTTTGGAAAATTTATAATAAGCAGGTTGTCTCTTGGACTGATTTTCCAAATATTCCATGCGTCTAGAAGCTTCTTTCTACCCTCTCCTCTTCAATCTGTTCAAAATTCTGCTGCACGATGTATATTCTGCCAGTGTCGCTATGCTCATATTAGCCTCTCCGCAAGTCACTTCACTGGCTCCCTATCCATTTCCACATACAGTTCAAACTCCTCTTTTTGACTTATAAGTTCATTCACTCTTAAGCTCCTCAGTACCTCTCCACTCTCATCTCTCCCTACACTCCTCCCGGGGAACTCCGTTCACTGGGTAAATCTCTCTTATCTGCACCCTTCTCCTGCACCACTAACTCCAGACTCCATTCCTTTTAGTGGAGGAGTAGCCTAGTGGTTAGTGCAGTGGACTTTGCTCCTGGGGAAGTGAGTTCAATTCCCACTGCAGCTCCTTGTGACTCTGGGCAAGTCACTTAACCCTCCATTGCCCCTGGTACAAAATAAGCACTTGAATATATGTAAACCGCTTTGAATGTAGTTGCAAAAACCTCAGAAAGGCAGTATATCAAGTCCCATTTCCCTTCTATCTTGCTGCACCATATGCCTGGAATAGACTTCCTGAGCTGGTATGTCAAGCTCCATCTCTGCCCATCTTCAAATCTAGGGGCTAAAAGCCCACCTTTTTGATGCTGCTTTTAACTCCTAACCCTTACTCACTTGTTCGGTACCCTTATTTTATCATTCCCACTTTAGTAATTCCCTTATCTCTTATTTGTCCTGTTTGTCTGTCCTAATTAGATTGTAAGCTCTGACGAGCAGGGACTGTCTCTTCATGTTCAAGTGTACAGCGCTGTGTATGTCTAGTAGCACTATAGAAATGCTAAGTAGTAGTAGTCTCTGGGATTCCAGCATCTTGGTACACTTTGGGATTCTGGAATCTTGCTACTCTTTGGGATTCTGTATGGAATCTTGCTACTCTTTGAGATTCCGGAATCTTGCTACACTTTGTCCTTATCTCTTGTTTGTCCTGTTTGTCTGTCCTAATTAGATTGTAAGCTCTGTCGAGCAGGGACTGTCTCTTCATGTTCAAGTGTACAGCGCTGTGTATGTCTAGTAGCGCTATAGAAATGCTAAGTAGTAGTAGTCTCTGGGATTCCGGCATCTTGGTACACTTTGGGATTCTGGAATCTTGCTACTCTTTGAGATTCCGGAATCTTGCTACACTTTGTCCTTATCTCTTGTTTGTCCTGTTTGTCTGTCCTAATTAGATTGTAAGCTCTGTCGAGCAGGGACTGTCTCTTCATGTTCAAGTGTACAGCGCTGCGTACGTCTAGTAACGCTATTACCAATTTTTGCAATAACTCTCACAACCTCCAATGTTAGTATTTTTGTGGTAACTCTAGCTTCCTCATAAACAGAGTCCCATTGAGTCCAGTCTTTTGATTGCCTGACTATCCAAGAAAAAGCAAATTTTTGCTTTAAAACATGGTGCATCTGCATCCAGTCTTTTAGCAATGAAAATAAATCATCTTAACATTCTAGACAGACAGTTTTTCCTAGAATCTGACTCCAACTTCATGCACACCAATAATTTTTTTTCCCTCTGAAATCTTGTCCAATTTACTTTGGAATTGATTTCAATTGTCTTCTTCCACTAGCAAAATGTTCTGTAATTACATCACCCCAAGTGAAACATCAATTTTCTCTTAATTTTAGAGTGCTCCTTGTTTTCTTTTGTTACTCCTAGAGTTAAAAGATTGCTTGTTGAATAAATTATGTACTTTGCAGAGAACATAAGACAAAAAAATGTTCCTAGATCTGTTAGCTAGGATCAAATCTAGAGTCTGAGCTGAGAAAGATTTCGCTTTTGACTGACTGAAATTGAGAACCTGTACAATATGGGAGATTAACATCCTGTAGCAGTGGCATAGCCACAGGTGGGCCTGGGTGGGCCTGGGTGGGCCGGGGCCAACCCACTTAGGGCTCAGGTCCATCCAACAGTAGCATATGGTAATGAAAATGCTGCTCTCCACAATACTGGCACCTTCGCATGCTCAGTTTTCAGCGCATGCCTGCTGCAGACTACCAAGGTGGTGACTGGAGAGAAGCATTTTCCCACCAGCTGAGATATTTTTTTGATGTGGGGGAGAGAACATTTGGTGCCCACCCACTTCTTGCCTAATCCCACCTAAAATCTGCTGTCTGGCTACGTCCCTATCCTGTAGCACAACCCTATGGGGCCCTTTTACTAAGCCGCGTAAGCATCTACGCGCTCCCAATGTGCACCAAAATGGAGTTACCGTCCAACTACCGCATAGCTCTTGCAGCAATTTCATTAATCCTTGGAGCCGGGACCCGTTCGCCTTGGGCATACCCCCCCCCCCCCCCCATTACATTTGTTTCCCCCATACCTAATCGCTCAATAACTCTTCTGCACACAATTGTGGGATAAACATAGGCCGCAGCTTGATTTATTAACATTTAAACTTTCAATTAGCATCAGTAAAGGATAACCCCACCCCTGAGCTACAGTTGTCAAAGCATAACATCAACAGCTGCCCCCACTCCCCCGCTCGCCATGATAGCAAAGCAGCAACTTCCACTTCCTGTTGTCACCACAACTCTTCCTCTTCCCGGCTCCGCCCAAACAGCAAGAGCCATGTCCCGTGTGGACCTCCACACATTTATCCCGGGTCACCCGACCCACCTTTAATGACCTGGCTCATCCCCATGAGCCATTGCTCCTGTAGCTCGGGTTTTTGCCACTGCGACAACTCCAACGCCATTCATCTGAAAAAACAAATTCCACAACAGAACATAGGAAGACTCACCCCCTCAAATTCAATGTGAGGGCAGGAGGGAGGGCAAACCTGCCTCCGAGGATCAGGAAACGCCCTGAGCCTCGGAGGAATCCCAGCTTTAGTCCCTGCCAATGCCCCCCCCCCCCCCGGCAACAGCTCCACCAATCAGATGCCAAAATCGGGCTCAAGGGATAGCCGGCTTCTTTTAAGCCAACCAATCATGCCAGCCCTCGTGCCCTCCAGCCGAGAACACTGAGCCCCCCCCCCCCACTCCCACCCATGCACTCCCTCCTTCCTGCTCAGAGACTTCTCGAATGGGCCCAGACCTCGTTTAACTGGGCCCATCAAGACAAGCTCTCGGGCCTTTCTTTTTGGTGTGTGTCCGAAACAAGAGTCTGAAAAATATTTTTTATTTTAAGGCGCACATAATGGACGCACACCAAGTGGCATTTGACGCGCATAGGTCATTACCGCCCGGATTCTTTACCGCTAGGTCAATGGCTGGCAGTAAGATCTCAGACCCAAAATGGAAACACGGTAATTTTGATTTTGCCACACATCCATTTTTGGCACAAAAAAAGAGGCCTTTTTTACTGGTGTGCTAAAAAATGGATCGGTGCACACCCAAAACCCGCGCCTACACTACCGCAAACCATTTTCAGCGCGCTTTTGTAAAAGGACCCATATCTATTCTATATATAAAGTTATCTATCTATAAATCTATTCTATTGACTGACCTCATTTATCTGGGCACAAAATGGTGAAACTTACTACCTAAACCCATCAAACATCAACATAATTACCTATAATCCACAAATCTTTGAAATCCTATCTATTTAATAAATTTTGTACTTAGCAATCCTATGTTTAATTCCTACTATTGCTGATCTATAACTAATGTATCCAACTCTTGACCGACTTTTTGATTACTTTCATGATATTATACTTAAAACTACCATGCTTACATTTTCATTTCTTCATCCCACAACTAATCAATTACACCAATAATGTCACACTCCTTCCATAGTTATTTTGATTATCTAATGTAAGCCAGATTGAACTCAAGATTCCTTGGGATAATGTGGGATATAAATGTCATAAATAATTAAAAATAAATAAATAAATAAACTGGCCAAAGCAGAAAGCCTACACCTCTGGTTAAACAAAGAATTGCCTGCAATATCCCTATTCAACATATTTTACTAATGCCTTGTCCATGTATGAACAATCTTTCAGTCCATAACTGAATCCTGGTCTTCAAATTTAACCTAATAAACAACTCACATGGGGGCCACTTTTACCAAGCTGTGGCAAAAGGGGGCCGGTGCTGACGTCGGCATGTGTTTTACATGCGCGCCGAGTCCCCCTTTTACCGCAGCTGGTAAAAGAGAAAGTCTTGCTTTCCTGCAGGAAATGGCCGGGCAGCAAGTAAAGTACTTGCCACGCAGCCATTTGGAGGGGGGGGGGAGTCCTTACCTCCACCCATTGAGGTGGTAGAAGGGCTGCTGTTCTAACCCGGTGGTAACCGTGCAGTGCAAATTCTCACTTAACTTACACAGGGGTCCTTATACTAAGGTGCATCAAAAAAGGGCCTGTGCTGTTGTAGACACGTGTATTGGACACGCGCAGGTCCATTTTTCAGCACGCCTGCAAAAAAGGCCTTTTTTGGGGGGCTAAAAACGGGCATGTGGCCTGAGACCTTACCACCACCTTTTGACTTAGCAGTAAAGTCTTACACGTTAACCAAGTGGTAATCGTCTGTGTGCATACAATGCCGATTAGTACCCGGTTAGCGCTGAGCGCCGGAAACTTTTCTGACACGCATAGTGGATGCACGTAAAAAATGAAATTACTGCCCGGGCCATGTGGTACCAGAAAACAGCAAGGCAAACGATCTGCGAAATCCAACGTGGAAAATGAGCAAGCAGATCAGTATATTATCCAAAATATTTTATTGAAGATACCGTCGGGCAACTGTCTTAAATGCAGTATCTTCAATAAAATATTTTGGATAATATACTGATCTGCTTGCTCATTTTCCATGGGTCATGTAGTAGCCAGGCAGTTGTTGTGAACTGGCACACATTGGACACACGTAGGCACCTACTTGGCTTAGTAAAAAGGCCCCACAGTTTGCATTTGCATATAGAGTGTATACAGGGAAGGAGCATGGGCGGGACTTAGACAGGGTTCCCACTTCCCAGAATACTGTAAGGTTCCGATTTTGATGCATAGGACATTGAATGAGGGGACTCCTTTCTATCTGACTCCTCTGATATGGCCTTACACTACTCCTACTAGAGGGTTAAGGTTTCCTGATGCTTTTTTGTTAGCTCTTCCTGTATCCTCTGAGGCTCATTTAACTTCCACACAGGAAGGGGTGTTATTTTGGTGTGTTCCACAATTATGGATTCAGTTTCCAGTTGATATCCATGAAGAGGTCTCCTTTAAACAGTTTAAAGTGAAATTATGTTATATCATATCTTCTATTCCACCACTACCTATACAGTTCAAGGTGGATCACATCAACAAGATACCAGACCAAGATATGTAGGAGTTACAATAGAAATCCACGATTACATCAACAACACTGTAGTATACTCAATACCAAAATACATAAAATTCAATATTGATTTACATCAGATAATGAAAGGTCAGATTTATGAAAAAATAGAGACTTTTCCTCCCCCCCCCCCCCAATATTCAAAAGCATTCAACTGGCCAGGTTTAGCACCTGTGGAGGAGTGGCCTAGTGGTTAGAGCACCAGTCTTGCAATCCAGAGGTGGCCAGTTCAAATCCCACTGCTGCTCCTTGTGATCTTGGGTGAGTCACAAATCTCCATTGCCTCAGGTACAAACTTAGATTATGAGCCCTCCTGGGACAGAGAAATATCCAATGTAACTCACCTTGAGCTATTACTGAAAAAGATGTGAGCAAATATAAATAAATGCCCTGTAATTGGCTATCTGCAAATTTTCAGCATGACATGATCAGTCATGACCCTCTGAAAATTTGCATTGCAGTTAGCTTATAGTTGGTTATATCACATGATATAACTGGCTATCCATTGATTTTCAGCACAAATTTGACAGCCATATTTGGCTGCGTGAATACCAGGCCTATCTTTGGCTGGTTCAAAGCTAACTAGCCAGCGCTGCATATCGGTTTGGCTGGTTAAGTTTGAACCAGCCAAAAATAAACCAGATATTCAATGCTGGTCACCGGAAACATCCCCGCATTGAATATCCAGGCTCAGGGCTGACCGCGGGAGTCAGCCAGGCTGACTCCCATGGTCTGAATATTGGGCCCATCAAGTTTTTCCAAAAAGCATTTGAGACTTCCTCAACTAAGATTTGAGTACCTCGCAATGGTATCATCTATGACTGGAAGAGAAAGGGACTGAGTGAATGGGTCATTTCTGAAAGATTTGTTTTTCTATCCTATAATTTTATGACATTCTTTTCTGTTTTACTTTAGGTATTTATATTGTAAACCACTCTGTTATTGATATTAGAGTGGGATACAAGTATTTTAAACTATTAAACTATTATGTTCTGAGTGTTCCTGCAACATTTAGGCATCTGCACCTATACCAGCTCTAGGGCTGGTGAAACTGAGTGCACCTAAATGCCAGACACACCAATACCTGGTTATTCTATAATAGAATTTAGGCATTTAGGTATTATGGAGTAGACAACTACCACGTGATCCTGGGGTACCTGAATGGAAGTACCCAGTTATAAAATTCCCTCTATAATACTCCTTGATATTTAAGAAGAATGCAACTATATATCTGGTGCAGTGCTAACCCCCTAATTCTATAAAAAGTTGCCAAAAATTGTGTGTGCAAATTTGGACACGTGCCCAATTTGCATGTACCATTTAATTGAATTAATTGCCACGATTTGGGTTTCTGCAAAGTACTCGTCACCTGGCTTGGCCACTGTTTGGAAAACAGGATACTGGGCTAGATGGACCATTGGTCTGACCCAGTATGGCTACTCTTATGTTCTTATGAATAATGAGCCAATTAGTGCCAATAATTGGCTTTTAAGCAAGCAGGTATTGGCGCTAATTGAAATTTTATGTGTGTCACGGAAAAGGAGATGCAGAAATGGGAGGGTCATGGGCATTTTGGGACAGAGTGTGGGTGTGGATTCCAGTTACACATTCAATTATAGAATAAGGAGATTCCATTAATAAATTTAGGTGGGGCATCTGCACCACACTTTCATTTGTGCAAATTTACACGCAACCCGATTTCTAGAATTCACCCCTAAATGTATAAGTGCTTTTTGAATATTGACCAGAGAGTGGCTGAATAGCTTCCTGTAGTGGGTACTCTCCATGTACATTTAGCACTGATGCCTATCCAGACCACGATGCTCATTCAAACAAAGCGACCTAACCAACTTTTGGAAATTACTGAAAACCTGCCTCTTTATCAAGGCATACCGCAATGATCCTTCATATGAACTTTAACGCATTACCACTTTTATCTATTATTCCGAATATGATCTCTTTATACCTGTTTGCTCAATTTTATTTTGTCATTCATGTTCTCTATGTAATACCACTTGTATCTCTCATTCTGGAATGGCAATTGCCATGACGGAACAATGTAAGCCACATTGAGCCTGCAAATAGGTGGGAAAATATGGGATACAAATGCAACAAATAAATAAAATAAATAAATTCTGAATATGCATATTTTGTAAACACCTCAAATTAAAGTGTTTTCTATTTTTATTTGTATGGGGTTGTTTTTTTTTTTTTAAATCCCTGGAATCAATATTCTCTTCTGCTTAGTAAGTCTAAGCAAGTTCTTCTGGTTTTCACAAGATATTCATAATAGAAACATAGCAGGTCGCCAAAGAATCAGCAGAGGTAAGTCACCTTAAAGAAGAAAGCTATATCTATAGTTCATCATTTAACAAATGAGTATTAAGATTGTGTTTACACTTCAATAATTAAAGTTTATTTGTTAAAGTTTTAAACATTGTGTTATCTTTATAGCCACAAATAACATATATTCCATGCGTGGAATAATCTCCCTGAGCCCATACGCCAGGCCCCTTCCCTGCCCATCTTCAAATCCCTGCTAAAAGCCCATCTCTTCAATGTCGCCTTTGGCACCTAACCACTACTCAAGAAATCTAGACTACCCCAACTTGTCATTTCGTCCTTTAGATTGTAAGCTCTTTTGAGCAGGGACTGCCCCTTTTTGTTAAATTGTACAGCGCTGCGTAACCCTACTAGCGCTATAGAAATGTCAAGTAGTAGTAGTATATTCATAAACAACAATTTGAAAGCAAATCCTTCCACCCACCCACCACCCTCTTACATTTGAAGCCATTTCAACATTTCAAACAAACTTAGGGGCCCTTTTACTATGACATGTAGGTACCTACAAGCGCCCAGCATGCACCAATTCAGAACTACCGCCCGGCTACCGCATGGCCCGGGTGGAAATTTCATTTTGTACGTGTGTCCACTACATGCGCTGGAAAATATATCTTATTTTCTGGCACACAGCGCTAACCAGGTGGTCATTGACATTGTATGTGCGCAGATGATCATTACCCGGTGAGGCCTTACCACTAAGTGAATGGGTGGTGGTAAAGTCTCAGGTCCAAAATGGACGTGCGCCAATTTTCATTTTGCTGCATGTCCATTTTCGGCCCCCCAAAAAAACGTCTTTTATACAGGCACGCTGAAAAATGGATCTGTGCACATCCAAAACATGTGCCTACACTAGTACAGGCCATTATTCAGGGCACCTTAGTAAAAGGACCCCTTATTTACTTATGCATAATGGGACCTGCAGCACTGATTTTTTTTTCAACAGAATCAGGACTGCATATCCCACACTGCTTTGGGAAGTAAATTCCAAACCAGGACTGGAGAAGAGAACAGAGACATGGCTGAAGAGGGAAGGCAATTCAGTGGGCACCAGGCAAAATATGGGGGGGGGGGGGGGAGGGTGTGGAAGGGGAGAGACTTGAGACTGAGAGGCATTCCAGTGTGTGGAGAAGGGGACAGACAAGATATGGTTGGTGAGGGAAGGCAGCACACAGCCAGTCCCAGCAATGGAGGGAGAGCTGAAAGTCATAGTTGACGGTAGGGCCGGGGGGGGGGGGGGGGCACCTTACCATAGTCTCCAAAGTTGACTCTTAGTTTGAATCCTCCTGCTCCTCTGCTTTGCTCCACTCACTCTGAGTCCTTCCTTGCTCCTCACTGTCTACTCCTCTCAACTCTCACTCCTTCTAGCCTATACTACAGGGGTTCTGCGGCCTATGCAGGGGCTCCCGGGCTGGTCTGTCAGCATGGCGGGCTGCCGGCGCCACTGTCTTCAGCGCATGCAGGTACTCATCTGCTCCTGTCTCCAGCCAGCAGAAGCCAGCTTCCTTAAGCACATGGAGGCTGATATTTTAAAGGGCCCACAGCGGGGAGGACCCGGGATGCCACCTGCTGATGTCATCACAGCAGGACTATTTCAAGGGCCCAAAGCTCTTCCTACATTGCCTTTGGAACATCAGCCTGCCTTACTTGCGTTGTCCTGCGCTTCTTTGCATCACGTAGCCCAGTCCAGCCTAGCCCTACCTAGTTGTGTGCCTGTCTTTCTTTTTCAGTGTTCCTGTCTGCAGCCCTTGCCTCAGCGTTTTCTGTCTCCAGCCATTTCCTCAGTGTTCCTGTCTCCAGAGCCATCTGTTGGGCCTTCCCCCAAGGGCTCTTTTCAGAGCCATCACAGATCCCAGTTACACCGGGCTTGTCTCCAAGGGCTCTTTTCAGAACCATCCCAGGTCCTAGTTCTACCGGGCCTGCCCCATGAGCTCTTTTAAGAACTACCCTCCAACTAGCACCAGGAGTGAGTGACGACTCACCTACTGCCAGTTGGGGTGAACCCCGCACTTGGGTGGGGCTTACCACCAATACCACCAGCGTCCCAAGAGCTCACCCAACTCCGCAGTGACAGTTGTTCACTGTCCACTGCTCTGACCCCTAAGCTACTCCATCCACTTGCTTGCTGCTTTCTTAGGAATGGCAGTAATATCTGGAGCTGTCATACAGCCTGGTATCTACTATCACTATCACATCTTTAGAAGTGGAAAAGGGTCAGTGACCACTGGGATATTAAGAGGGTCTTTTACTAAAGTGCGCTCATGTGTTTGGCGTGCACTAAAATTGTGGGTGCGCTAAACGTTAGAGACGCCAATGCATTCCTATGGGCGTCTCTAACGTTTAGCACGCCCACAATTTTTACACGTGCTAAAAATGTGAGCATGCCTTAGTAAAATACACCCTAAGAGAGGGTCATGCCTTCATCTCTCCAGTAGTCAGCTCATTAGTTAGGGCACCTTTTTCTGACTTAGTCATGTCTAAACAGGTCTGGATAAAAATGTACTACTTTTTTTGCCCTGGACCTTTTTTCTGTTCTATTATCACTTAAAAACATCCAGATTTTAAGCTTGTCCAAGTCACACCCAAGTCACATCTCCAACACACCCCCTTCTGATTTAGACAAACTGTGGAGTAAAACATTCCAATTCTGAGTTTCAAAAATCGAAACTTAGACATTTTTGTGAGAAAAAGTCCATCTGCCATTTTGTGCCACTTTTGAGATGTTTTTCTCTTTTGAAAATGAGTGCCGTGAGTAACATAATAAATGTCGGCAGATAAAGACCTGCACAGTACATCCAGTCTGCCCAACAAGGAGCGAGAAAGCAACAAGGCAAGCCATCCACCAAATCCAACTTGGCAGACAGAAACAAGAGGAAGACCTTATAAGAAACAAACAGACACACCACACCACATCATGACAGACAAAATCTGGTCCACATTTGAACCACCCAAAATAAGTACAGTAAAGGCACTACTGACAAAATATGCACACACAAACTGTCTGTTAGACAAATGCCACAACTATATGATGAAAACCCCACCAGGATGGTTCATCAAATGCCTTAGCAAAAACATCACTTACATATTATCAAAAGGACAATTCCCAAAAGATAAAGGCAAAATCATACTCACCCCAAGAACACAACTATCAAGATCAGTGGTCTCAGAAACTACAGACTAGTGGCCTCAATACCACTACTGACCAAAACGATGGACGGTCTGCTAGCACAACAACTAATGGAATGCATGACAAAATTATCACTCCTCCATAAATCCCAATCAGAATTCAGACCACAACACAGTACTGAAACCATCATAACCAATCTGATAATAAAGTTCAGAAGCTTAATAAGCCAAGGTCAAAATTTACTATTAGTACAATTTGATATGTTATGTGCATTTGATCTACTAGACCACGCAACACTAATGGCACTGTTCAATCACATAGGAGTCAGCAGCACAGTGGCCGCATGGTTCAGTTGCTTCCTAAAGACCAGATCCTACATTCTAAAGATGCCCAACCACTTATCTACCTCTTGAATCTCCGAGTGCGGGGTGCCACTGGGTTCTCCAATATCACCAACACTATTCAATGTAATGATGGCTCCACTTGGAAAACAATTGGAGATAATGGGCTTTAACCCATTCATATACTCAGATGACATCACCATTTACTTACCTGTCAACAACAGTGTCATTGAAATACTGGACAAAGTTAAAATAGGTCTGGACCTTATGGAAAACTGGGCAGCAACATTCAAACTCAAATTAAACACAGACAAAACCAAACTCCTGGACCTATCAAGCCCACACAACCCCACATCCCACCTAAACGTCACAATTTTTATTTATTTATTTATTTATTTATTGCATTTGTATCCCACATTATCCCACCTATTTGCAGGCTCAATGTGGCTTACATAGTTTTGTAAACATTGTCATTACAGGATAGCAGATACATTTAGTGTTGTGTAGAAATTAAGTGAGGGAAGAGAGAAGAAGGAAGGGGGTGTGTATGGTAAATATAGGAGGTTGGTTATCTTAACTGAGTGGGTTGGTGAGGTGGACTAGTGTGGCTATCGGTTCTCATTGTAGGCCTTGTTGAAGAGATAAGTCTTTAGAGATTTGCGGAAAACAGTTGTTTTGTCAATCGTTCTCAGGTCTATAGGCAATGCATTCCACAATTGCATGCTTATGTAAGAGAAGGTGGTGGCGTGCATCTGCTTGTATTTTAGTCCTTTACAGCTGGGGAAGTGTAGGTTGAGAAATTTGTGGGATGATCTTGTGGCGTTTCTTGGAGGTAGGTCCACGAGGTTTATCATGTAGATTGGGGTGTCCGCGTGAATGATTTTGTGTACAATCGTGCAGATCTTGAACGCAATGCGCTCCCTAAGTGGGAGCCAGTGGAGCTTCTCTCTTAAGGGTTTTGCGCTTTCATATTTAGTTTTTCCAAATATGAGTCTGGCAGCAGTGTTCTGGGTGGTTTGGAGTTTTTTGATAGTCTGCTCTTTGCAACCCGCGTATAGTGCGTTGCAGTAGTCCAGATGACTTATTACCATTGACTGTACCAGGGTGCGGAAGATGTATCTCGGGAAGAAAGGTTTTACTCTTTTAAGTTTACACATGGAGTATCCAGAGTGAGGTTTCTGTCAATGGTGATTCCAAGAATTTTCAGATTTTGTGAGATAGGGAGAGAACAATATGGTGATTATGGTGGAGAAATGTTATGTTGTGAGGTAAGTACAAGACATTGTGTTTTTTCTGCGTTAAGTTTTAGTTGGAATGCATCTGCCCAGGTGTGCATTGTTTGGAGGCTTTGGTTGATCTCGTTGGTGATTTCATTTAGATCATGTCTGAACGGGATGGAGATTGTGACGTCATCTGCATATATGTAGGGGTTGAGGTTTTGATTGGTTAGCAGTTTGGCTAAAGGTATCATCATCAGGTTGAATAAGGTTGGCGAGAGGGGGGATCCTTGGGGGACTCCACATTCAGGTAACCATGGGGGTGATCTGTCCGCGTTTGTTGTTACTTGGTATGATCTTGTGGTCAGGAATCCTTTGAACCATTTGAGAACTGTGCCTCCTATTCCGAAGTATTCTAATATATGTAATAGTATTTCATGGTTAACCATGTTAAAGGCACTGGACATGTCGAATTGTAGGAGGAGTATGTTGTTTCCAGTTGCAATTGTTTGTTTATATGAGTTCATTGCGGACACTAGAACCGTTTCAGTGCTGTGATTTGATCAAAATCCTGATTGAGACTCATGCAGAATTGAATGTTTATTTAGGTATTCAGTAAATTGTTTCGTCACTATGCCTTCCATGATTTTAGTTATAAGTGGAATGGAAGCTACTGGGCGATAATTGGTTAGGTCCATTGTGCTTTTCTTAGCATCTTTTGGTAGCGGAGTCAGTAAGATATTTCCTTTATCCATGGGAAAGAGACCATTTTGAAGTCTGTGGTTTACATGATTCGTGAGGTCTTTTTTGAATTGTTTGGGGGCAGATCTTATTAGGCTGTTAGGGCAAATGTCTAATTTGCATTGTGTCTTGGCGTATTTACTGAGCCAATGTGAGGTCTCTTCTGACGATATTTTGTCGAAGTTGGTCCATGATCGATCTGCTGGGCATTCTCCAGGTTTTGTGTCTAGACATTCAAGGATGCTTGTGTACTCAGTGGTGTTGGTAGGTATCATGAGTCTGAGCTTTTTAATTTTTTCATTGAAGTAGTTCGCAAGGCTGTTTGCGGATGGGGTGTCCGTATTATTAGAGGTAACCGATGTAATGTTTAGGAGTTTGTTTACGAGTGAGAAGAGTTTGTGTGTGTCCTTGTAATTTGGTCCTATTATGGTTTTGTAGTATGCTCTTTTAGTTTGTCTGATAGTGTATTTGTATTTTCTTTGTAATTGTTTCCAGTCTTTGAGTGTGTGTTTGTCTTTTTTCTTATTCCATGCTCTTTCTGATCTTCTAACTTGAGTTTTTAGTTCTTTCAATTCTTCGTTAAACCATGGTGATGAGTTTTTTCTATGTGAGGTTCTGGTTTGAAGTGGTGCTATGTTGTCTAGTGTTGTTCTGCATCTGTTGTCCCATTCTTGGAGAAATTGGGGTGAGTCTGTAGGTGTTGTCCATTCGTTGGTATAGAATAGTTGCCAGAATGTTAGTGGGTCTATTTTGCCTCTCGTAGTGTAGGGTTTTTTTTCCTTGTTTTTGTTGTGTCTTTTTTGTTCTCCAGTGGAGGGAAAGGTTTGCTTTGTAGTGATCGGACCATGGTGTGGCTGTCCATTTTGTATCTGTAAGTGTGAGGTTGGGTTCTGATGAGAATTTGTGGGTAATAATATCTAGTGTGTGTCCTTTGTCATGGGTGGGTTGCGTATTTGGGCAGTGGAACTCCCATAGTTGGAGGAAGTCCTTGCAATCAACCATCAAACATATCAAATCGAAGAACAGCTAAAAATACTGGGAATTATTCTTGATAAACATCTAACACTGGACAGTCAAACAGCAGCAGTAACAACAAAATGCTTCAGAACACTATGGAAACTGAGATGGATCAGAGATTATTTTCCTAGAGAACCATTCCGGATCATAGTACAATCGACAATACTATCACACAAATAGATTACTGTAATGCAGTATACAAAGAGTGCAAGGAAAACACACTGAAATCACTGCAAACTGTCCAAAACATAGCAGCAAGGCTAATATTCAAGAAGTCGAATTATGAAAGAGCCACCCTACTGCTCGAAATACTACACTGGCTGCCAATCAAGGCAAGACTAATCTTCAAAGCCAGCAGCATCATGTATAAAATATTATTTGGTATGTCTCCAGAATATATGTTAGATATGATCAAACTGTCACCAAGAAATGCAAGCTCTGAAATCAAAGGCTACCTTCTTCTTCAACCTACCCAACTGCAGAAATATAATTTACAAGTCTATCTACATGGCTGGATTTATTTACCTAGGGGTCCATTTACTAAGGTGTGCTGAAAAATGGCTCAGCAGCACCTAACTGTCCTAGTACAGATTTACACCCACTCTGAATATGTACAAATGCACTATACATGTCCAATGCATATTTTGTAAAGTTATTTATGTACATAACAACTCTCTCCAAGCTCAGCCTAAACTGCCCATGGAGAGAAATTTTATAAATAGTGAATAGTCAGCGAGAACCATCAAATGAAGAGGTGATGTGACCAAACAGTCCAATCTAAATACATCATTTATTGAAAAAGGATCCGACATGGCAGTGTTTCAGCATTCATTGCTTATGTCAGGGGGTCTGTGACTATGGACATTATGTTGATAGTAGTAACAGTACACTTTTCCCAAATGTTATAAAGCTTTACCTTCACAATGACCTTCCATTGATATGTCAATATATGCTTCTTATAAATTTACCCCACAATAAAAGTACACACAATGATAAAAACATGAGTACTTTTTGTATGATTTGGGTGTAGGTATGTTTGGGGGTAGGTTTCAAGCATATTGTCTGAGTATATTCAGTAGCACTCACATTGAGAGTAATTTTATAAATAAGCACCTGGTTTAAGAGGGCAAGTAAGAGCTATTTTATAAAGACACTTAGACATAGTTACATAGTAAATGATGGCAGATAAAGACCTGAATGGTCCATCTAATCTGCCCAACAAGATAAACTCATTTTACATGGTATGTCATATACCCGAGTTTGATTTGTCCTTGCCATTCTCAAGGCACAGACCGTAAAAGTCTGCCCAGCACTGTTCTTGTACTAAAAGTTCTGAAGTTAACGTTGAAGCTTCTTAAAATTTACACTCCAGCCCATCCATATCTATTCAGTTACGATCAGGGCATAGACCGTAGAAGGCTGCTCAGCACTGGTTTTGCTTCCCAATTACTGGTGTTGCCACCCAATCTCCATTAAGATTTCGTAGATCCATTCCTTCTAAACAGGATTCCTTTGTGTTTATCCCACACATGTTTGAATTCCATTACCGTTTTCATCTCCACCACCTCCCGCGGGAGGGCATTCCACATATTCACGCCCTCTCCGTGAAAAAATACTTCCTGACATTACTCCTGAGTCTGCCCCCCCCCCCCCCCGCCCCCTTCAACCTCAATTCATGTCCTCTAGTTGTACCACCTTCCTGTCTCTGGAAAAGATTTATTTAATACCATGAGAGATTTAGTAAAAAAAAAACAGAAATATTTGTCATTCAAAGGCCTCCAGGAAGGACAGCCAGCACAGATGCCCCACTAAACCCTTCCACTCCACCCAGAGACATACCCATAAACAGTCACAAAGAAATATACTGTTCATCATACCCAGGAACTCTCAGAAGTCTGATCTAAGCCAGAAATACTAAATGTTGAGATTTGGGCGTCCCGACCGTATTATCGAAACGAAAGATGGACGCCCATCTTGTTTTGATAATATGGGTTTCCCTGCCCCTTCGCCGGGATGTCCTTAGAGATGGGCGCCCTTAGAGATTGGCGCCCCCATTCGATTATGCCCCTCTTTATCATCTATTTTTCATCAACAGGCTCCTGAGGCAGGCCATAGGCCGAAACACGGTGCCGTGTTGAGACTTTTCATCAATAAATCTTCTTAAAAGTATCAAGGTTATCCCTTTCATTTCTGGAGTCCACGGTCGTTTTCCTGCTTGTTTTTTGCTACCTAACAATAGGTGTCATATATAGAATTGCTCTGATACTGTTTTAATTGCATTCATAGTTATAAAATTATCCCTAAATAAATTAATTATATACTTTTATTTTCAAGCTCGGTATTGGGTATCTTTAGAGGTCTGGCCATGATAGACAAACGCCTTTATTCACTCTTTAAAATAAAATATTGCAGTTTCACCTGTTTAATTATTTCTGTTCTATGTCATTGATGTCATTCGTCTCTGTTTCTTTTGCAGATGGTGTATGACGGGGTATTGGTTGAACACTGCACAGAATAATCATTTTCTCTAGGGCAGTAAGTAGGAAGAAAAATATAACAAAGCCCATGAGGTACCCTCCTTGATGCAAATTTGTAATAACATAACCAGCATAATGAATATCATACTTTGCTCCAATGAATTGAATTCCCTAAAATATTGTCTCAGTAATGATGCCTCAAAGCACCTCTGGATTAAATAGTATTTTTCAAAGGCATCAAAAAACTCTCAGTACACTAAAGATACTTTGGGGCTCATTTATAGCATGTTAGCACCGGCACTGAGGGGGTTTAGTGTTGCCATTAACACATGAGATCCTAAGTAAAATGCAGTCGTATAGCCCTTAGCACTGTATTTTTACATGAAAGCTACTTGTGAATTCCTTGTGTCTCCGCTGATGGCACACAAAACATTCAAATGGAAGTGCAATTATTACAATGCAATTGTATGAATTTAATAAAAATGAAAGATGCCTGCCCATGCTATTTTCACTTCCTATTTACAACTGTTAAAAAGCAGCAACCAATGTGGCTACATGTTTTAAACAAAAATCCCTGAGTTTAAAGGTTCCCCACAGGAGGCTCTTGAATAAACTAGACAGGCTGAAGATAGGACCCAAAGTGGTGAACTGGATTAGGAACTGGTTGACGGACAGACGCCAGAGGGTGGTGGTAAATGGAATTCGCTCGGATGAGGGAAAGGTGAGTAGTGGAGTGCCTCAGGGATCGGTGCTGGGGCCGATTCTGTTCAATATATTTGTGAGTGACATTGCTGAAGGGTTAGAAGGTAAAGTTTGCCTTTTTGCGGATGATACCAAGATTTGTAACAGAGTGGACACCCGGGAGGGAGTGGAAAACATGAGAAAGGATCTGCGGAAGCTAGAAGAATGGTCTAAGGTTTGGCAATTAAAATTCAATGTGAAGAAATGCAAAGTGATGCACTTAGGGAGTAGAAATCCACGGGAGACGTATGTGTTAGGCGGTGAGAGTCTGATATGTATGGACGGGGAAAGGGATCTTGGGGTCATAGACGGTCGGTAGCCAACTGTTTTGGGGAGACTAAAGGGGGCGGAGCTTACCTCCGTGGCGATGTCAATGACGTTGGGTCGCTGCCAAGGGGGCGGAGGGGCAGAGTTTACCTCCGTAGCGACATCAATGACGTCGCGTCGCTGCCAAGAGGGCGGAGCTGACCTCCGTATTCTCCGTGGAAGCGACATCAATGACGTCGCTGCCACGGAACTAAAACAATTAAACCGCACGCGCGAGGGGGCGGGTAGGGTGGGCGCAACACCCGGAAGTCGACCATTGGGCTGGGGAGGCTTAGCCTCCCCAAGCCTCTTATACGGGGCGCCTATGCTTGGGGTGATAGTATCTGAGGATCTGAAGGCGACGAAACAGTGTGACAAGGCGGTGACCGTAGCGAGAAGGTTGCTAGGCTGTATAGAGAGAGGTGTGACCAGCAGAAGAAAGGAGGTGTTGATGCCCCTGTATAAGTCGTTGGTGAGGCCCCGCCTGGAGTATTGTGTTCAGTTTTGGAGGTCGTATCTTGCGAATGATGTGAAAAAAATTGAAGTGGTGCAAAAGGAAAGCAACAAAAATGGTATGGGATTTGCGTTACAAGTACATAAGTAATGCCACACTGGGAAAAGACCAAGGGTCCATCGAGCCCAGCATCCTGTCCACGACAGCGTGCCAATCCAGGCCAAGGGCACCTGGCAAGCTTCCCAAACGTACAAACATTCTATACATGTTATTTCTGGACTTGTGGATTTTTCCCAAGTCCATCTAGTAGCAGTTTATGGACTTGTTCTTTAGGAAACCGTCTAACCCCTTTTAAAACTCTGCTAAGCTAACCACCTTCACCACGTTCTCCGGCAACAAATTCCAGAGTTTAATTACGCGTTGGGTGAAGAAAGCTTTTCTCAGATTTGTTTTAAATTTACTACAGTGTAGTTTCATCGCATGCCCCCTAGTCCTAGTATTTTTAGAAAGCGTGAACAGACGCTTCACATCCACCCGTTCCACTCCACTCATTATTTTATATATACCTCTATCATGTCTCCCCTCAGCTGTCTCTTCTCCAAGCTGAAAAGCCCTAGCCTTCTTAGTCTTTCTTCATAGGGAAGTCGTCCCATCCCCGCTATCATTTTAGTCGCCCTTCACTGCACCTCTTCCAATTCTACTATATCTTTCTTGAGATGCGGCAACCAGAATTGAACACAATACTCAAGACGTATGAGGAGAGACTTGCTGACCTGAACATGTATACCCTGGAGAAAAGGAGAAACAGGGGTGATATGATACAGATGTTCAAATATTTGAAAGGTATTAATCTGCAAACGAACGTTTTCCAGAGATGGGAAGGAGATAGAACTAGAGGGCATGAAATGAGATTGAAGGGGGGCAGACGCAAGAAAAATGTCAAGAAGTATTTTTTCACAGAGAGAGTGGTGGATGCTTGGAGAACTCTTTTATTAAAAGAAACGCAAAACAATACTTCAACAAAAGTATGTACAAGCAATAAAAACCCCCACATATCTCCTAGACCCTACACACCTATACAAAGCCAACTAAACCCCCCCCCCTTAAAAACCCCCACCCTATACCAAACCTCCCCTATGGAGGTTTCAAATGAACATGTTTCCACCACACATTTGCCTTCTGTAACCCTTCCGTCACCCGTTCCCATTTAGCCACCTCCTGAACTCCCCTAATTATGTCACAACTAACCTGTTCAGCCGACCTGTAGTCCTGGTGCAGGGACACCCCACACCGAGCCATCCAAAGGTAAAACCTGAGTATTACCGAAATGATAAACTCCGTCACCGGATCCAAACCCCCACTTCGCTGCTGCCGCCCATAGACCCAATCAGCATATGAGTACGACTGGAAGCTAGAAATGTGCAAAAGCGATGCCACTCTATCCCCCACGGTCCTTGAAAAGGGGCAATCCCGCAAAAAATGGTCCATTGTTTCTTCCGTACCCACACATTCCCCCCTTGGACAATCCCGATCCTGCATAGTCCTATAGTTGAGATTTCCTCTCACATACAATTTCCCATGAAAGGACAGCCAAGCAATGTCCCTGTACTTAGGCGGAATCCGCCTCGATGTAACCAATAGCAAGCCCTGCCGCAGCACCGACCCAGGTGCATCTCGGAGTGTCAGGGGTGCTGAAAAGGCCTGGGCCCGCACCCTTTCCACCCATACCTCCCTGCTCCCTGCCTTAATTTCCTCCACCGTGATCCCCCAGACTCTTACCAACCGAACCAACATCCAATAGTACCCTACCTGCATGGGTGCCCCCTTCTTTAAAGCCGCCACCCTTCCCCCCATCCGCCATGGCATCCAAAATCTTTCCCACCATAACAAGACACTTTGTGCCCACCCTGGCGGGTCCCTACCCACTGCCCGTCCCAAATTAAACTGGAGGAACAGGGAACTGAAAAATAACACTGGGTTCACCATTCCCACCCCGCCATCCTTCCGGGGTAAGTATGTAATGTTCCGTTTAACCGGGTTCAGCCGATTCCCCCACAGTAGTTGGAAAAACACACTATACAGGGTAGTATAACAGTGTGCTGGCACCAAACAAATATAACTGAGAAACAGGAACATGGGCACCAGGTGCCTCTTAATCAGCTGAACCCGGTCAGACATTGTCATCCTCCAGCCTTTCCATCTGTCAACCTTGACTGTAGCTGCCTGGATGCACCGCTGCCAGTTAAAAGATGCATAATCTCCTTGATCAAAATAAACCCCTAACACTCTCATTCTGGCAATTGCGGCCGGAAACCCCCCTCCCAAAGCAAATGCCAGCCCTGGTGGACCCACCCATAAACTCTGACTTTTCTGGAAATTAATCAGTGACCCCGAGGCCCGTGAGTAACTGGAAATCAACTCCTGCAACTTCTCCCCCTCCCTTGGATCCGCCACCCACACTGTGATGTCATCTGCGTAAGCTACCACCCTCAAATGACACCCTGTACTCACCTCCACCCCCCGAAATCCCTCCCTCCCTCCCTGCTCTAAACGCCTAACAAAGGGATCTATTGCGAAGGTGTATAACAGAGGACTTAGGGGACACCCTTGCCGAACCCCTGCTGTGACCCCAAAACTTTTCCCTTTCCAACCATTTACCAGAGGAAAACAACTGGCCCCGGTGTAAAGTAACTGTAACTGTGCCACCCAATCCCTTGGAAATCCATAATGCTCTAACAACCTCCAAAGAAAAAACCACTGTACCCTATCAAAAGCTTTATCTTGGTCTAAAGCCACCACCAACCTCCCATTCCCCTCCCCCCGGCTGTGCTCTAGACCCTCCCTAACCCATGCAGCCGCCTCCAAGACCCCCCTCCCCTTAACCCCACACTGCTGTGTGACTGCCACCACTTCCTGGACCACTGACTTCATCCTTTTTAAGAGCATATGTGCAAAAATTTTCCTGTCCCCATTCAACAAGGCGATAGGACGCCAGTTCAACAGGGACCCAGGATCTTTCCCTTTACTAAGCAAAACTAATGCTGCCTCTGTCAGAGATTGGGGCAGAATCCCCTGCTGTCGTGCGGCTTCCCAGACCTGCAACAGAATTGGAGCCAGATGGACCTTAAAAGTTTGGTAATATTCAGCCGTCAGGCCATCTGGCCCTGGAGCCGTTCTTTTCCGTAAGGCCCCGATGGCCTCCTCCACTTCCCCCAGTGTCCAGGGACGCGACAGGGCCTGGAGATGGGGCCCTCCCTTTCCCACCCCTGGTGTCCCGTCGATATAGTGTCCCATCACCTCCTTATCCAAGTGTCCTCCCGAAAAAAAACGTGCAAAATGTTCTCCTACTACCTTCAAAATCCCCTCCTTCGAAACCTGCACTACCCCCCTTGCGTCCCTTAACCCTCCCACTACCCTACGCTCCCTCCGCTCCTTACAGCAGACAAACGGATCAGGACTAATCAATTTCCCGAAATCACGTTCATAAAGCAAGGAGGCATATCTATCGTATTGGACCTTCTCTAACTGCGCTTGCAGTTCCAGGATATCCTCCCGCCTACCCCCTGTGGAGAGTAAATAATCCCTGCGTTTCTTAAGTGCCGTTCCTAACCTCGTCCTTTCCCGTCCTTCCCTTCTTGCCTGTTGGGTAAAAAATCTCCTCGTGCGCTTTTTGACTACCTCCCACCATTCTCCAATAGAGGGAAAAATACCCTGGATGGAGAGCTGATCCTCCAAGAAGGCCCGATACTCCTCCTGCATTCTCGTATCTGCTACCCATTTAAGGTTGAGCCGCCATAAACCCCTTCCTGGCCTATGCCCCGCCCAACCTCCTACCTCAATTAACACCAGCTTATGGTCCGAGAAGTCTACGTCCACTAATCTGGGGCTCTGCCCGCATGCCCCTTCCCGAACCAAAAATCTATCTATCCTACTCTTACACTGACCCCGTGAAAATGTGAAACCCTGTACCTCAGGGGAATGTTCTATGTGCACATCAACCAGCCCTGCCCCTTTCATTATCCCTGCCAAACGTACCCCATCATACCTCACCTGCGCTGTCCTCCCCCCACTATCCTGCCTCCTTAAAATAGTATTAAAATCCCCCCCCCCCCAAACCACCTGACGTGCTGTATAGAGATAAGGTTTAACTTTCCCAAACAACGAGGAACGTTCCTTCTTACTTTGAGGCCCGTAAATATTAATAATCCGCAACGCCACCCCGTGCCACAACACATCTAACACCAAACACCTCCCAATACCTAACTCTATCACTTTTTGAATATCTACATTATGTGTTTTAAATAGGATCCCTACCCCCCATACCTTTCTCCTGCCAAACCCCAAACCGAAGGTCCCCATCTCCAGGCCCGTTGTGCCCGCCTAATCGCTTCTAGCGTTTGTAGCCGTGTTTCCTGAAGCAGAATACAGTCTGCCTGTATCTTAGAGAGGCCATCAAAGGCCAAACATTGCGCCCTCTGGGAAGCCACACTCGCCACATTCAATGTGGCAAACAAAAAAACAATTCCTGCCATTACCATCATTGAGTAGAAGGTATCCTCTGCTCACCTCCTTCCTGCATATCTGCCCTCTGCAGCACCCCACTACCAACGCCCTGCACCCCTTCTGCAGAATCCCTTCCTTCCTCCGCCCAATCCCGAACACCAAGTTTAAAACCCTTATCCTTCCCTTCCCCCTCCCCCCCTCCTTTCTTCCTCCCCTTCTTCTTCTTAGAGTCATCCAGACCACCATCTCCCCTCTCACAAAAGAAGGCCCCCACCCCCCCTCCCCTACTTGCTCCCTAACTCTGAGCTGCTCCCCTGCCCCCCCCACCCCCCTTACCTCATTCCCATCACCCCTTTTACCCTGTTCCTGTCTAGATCTGATCCTATCAGACCGCCTCTTAATCCCTTCTCCTTCTCCTGTCCCCTTCTTCTCCACTCCCTCTACTTCCAACCCCCCCCCCCCTCCTCCTTCGTTCCCAACCCCTACCATCCGGACCTTCCCCCCCTTCTTCTTACACCTACCACCCTCTCCCTGTTCCACCTCAAATTTCCTCTTCCCTTCATCCCCCCCCCAGGACTCCCTCTCCCTCCCCTCCCCCACCTTCCTCGATCTCCTCCTCCCTACCTTCCTCTTCCAGAATCTGAAAACGGTTCTCCACCCTACACTCCTGTGATCCAAATCCCGAGCCACCCAACTCCTCCCTACCCTTCCCCTCAGCCCCCCTTTGTTTCTTACGAACTTGAACCCAACCCCCTTCTCCCTCCCCCCGTTCCCTCACCTGTTCCTCCCCCTGTACCCCTGAAACCTCTTCCTCCCTCCTCCCCTTCTGCAGCTTCCCTACTCCCTGTACCTCCGGGCCCTGACCCTGAAACCGCCCTCCCCCCACCCCCCCCCCCCCCCTCCTGGACCAAACTCCCCCGTCCCCCACCCTCTTCCCCCTCATTATGAAAAGCCCTCGGGCAATTCCGAAAGGCATGCCCCAGATCCCCACAAAGATTGCACCGGATAGAGGAACATTCTTCCGAAAGGTGATCCTTAGACCCACACTTTGCACACTGCTGTACCTGGCAGGACATGCTAAAGTGGCGGAAAGACCCACACCTAAAACATTGTCTTGGCTGTCCTTTATAGAAGCACAGGATCCTATCTCTCCCGATAAAAGCTGCCGAGGGAATATGCTGGACCACCTGACCCACCTGTTTAAGCCTAACTAAAGCCCCCCACCCCCCTGCCCATACTCTACTTGGATCCGGGAGCTTGGTTAGTGGAGTTCTCAATTCAGCATACCGCTGAACCCAGAAGGCCAGGCCCGCCGCTGAGATGGATTCATTCCGGACTAAAAGGGTCACCTGCACCAGATCAGGTCTGCTTATCGGAATCACCCTATAATTTCTCCATTCCCCCCTCCCTCGAACTTCTTCGTACTTTTCCCAAAACACCTCCATCCCCCTTTGAGTCAAAAAACTAACATCATATTCCGGAATGTTAGCCGGGTGGATGCAAGCATATAAATCTTCTGGAATAAACCCTAGCCCTAGTACCAACTGCAAAACCTTATCCCGGGATGGCATACCCCCCTCCCCCACCCATTTGAGCTGAACGACATTTCGGCGTTTGGGGATCTGCCCCTGCCCCCTCCCTCCTCCTCCAAACCCGTCTCCCCCCCCTACCCACAAAACCTAACCTCCCCCTCCCCTGCTCTCCTTCCCCCCTCACCACAGCCGCAAAAGATACCGACATCTTCCCCTCCCCACCCCCGCTCTTCCCTGACCTGGAACTGTCCTGACCATCCAAACCCATGCCTTTCTTCAACTGCCCCTTCTCAGCTGTCCCCACGCCCTCACGCCCCCACCCCCTCTACCTTCTACAGCCTGCCCTGGCACCACCCCCCTCCCTTCCTCCCCCCTCCTCTGATCACAGACTGCCACCTCCATAGCTTCAAAAGTACACCCATTCTGTCCCTCTTCTCTTACCAATCCCCCACCCTGCTCATCCACCCCATCCAAAGCAGCCTTCCCCCCCAAGTCCAAACTGAAACCATTTACTAGACTGTCACTGTTCTCCAGATTTTGTCCACAGGGGAGATCCCTGCTTATCTGTTCAGAAGAAACCTTGCACTGCTGCTCCCTCTGAATATCCTGCTGCTCAGGCTCCTCTGCTCCCAGCTGGCTGTCTGTTGCATTCTGCTCAGAAGGGTCCCCCGCGAGACCAGTCTCTGTGTTATGAGAGGAATTTCCCCTTGCTTCCTCCTGATTGGCAGAAACCTCTTGTCTTTCCAGCTCTGGAAGGCAGGATTCCACAGAGCCTGCTTGCCCAGCTGCAGCTACTCCTTGTAATTTAGCAACAGTTCCTGCACTCAGGGAACCTGTAGAGTGCACCTGTGTTTGCAAGCAGAGCTCTTCTGCTGGCAACAGTTCTTCCACAAATGCACCTTCAACCAGAGTAAAACTGTCCTTTGTACCTTCTCCTGTCCTGCCTTCTTCAGGAAACCTTCTTTCTGTAAGACTAGGAACACTTGTCTGGAGCTCTTGTATGAAAAAGTCTCTATCTCTGGTTTCCATAGCCTGCAAATGTGTAGGAGCCTTTTGAAGCTCTTTCTCTGTCCTTGTATGCTCCAGAAATACTATGGACTCCCTGCTGCCTCCTCCCCTCTCATTACCAGAAGCAGCCATCACAGTAAGTGCACCAGAATCTGTTTGACTTGCTAAGCCCTTCATAAATTGCAGTGTATGTCCAGTGTTTGTAGCTGGCAAGTCCTCACTCACACACTGTTGTTGTTGAAAAAGTTCTGCTGTATATACTGGGGAAACCTGACTCTGAGATTTTGCTGTGCCTTGTGCCATTCTCTCCTGGTTTATGTAAAGTTCCCTTAAGGGATTATCAGTATTCTTCTTTAATGAAACCAAAGTCTTTTCTTTGTGTTGAAGCTGCTTTAACAAACGAGCTTCTTCTTTCTTGTAAATGTCCTGTTTATCTCCCGGGGCCAGCCTAGTCATGGCTTTTGCCATCTTCAGCCGTTTCCCCTGCTCCTCTATGTCTTTCTCCAGGGCTTTAATCATTCGCACCCTTTGTACCACTTCTTCAGCCAAGTGCCCCGGTCCTTCACTCACCGACCGTACACCATCCTCCCTGTCTTCATCCTCCTCCTCCTCCGACCAATCACTATCATAGTCCTGTACGCCCGGACCCGGCTGAAGCTCCTGGTGTACCACCATCGGCTCCTCTCCTTCCACCGTCTGGAGGCCCGAGGCCCTCCCTATCCACTTCCCCCCTCCATGTTCTTCAGGCTCCCTTTCCGGAAACCGCTGGGTCATGGAGGAGGTACCTGTTACCTCTTCATCTCGGAGACGCTGAGCCCTGCGGTCCACAGGGCTCCTTTCTCTGCTCCCCGAGGCTGGACTGAGCTGCACACAACCCTTCCGGGCCTTCTGGTCCGTAGGGCCCAGAGGCCCCATGTCCTGGGCCTTTCCTGGGAAACTCTTCCCCGGGCCTCTCTGCCCACCTGGGGAAGGAGCCAGCCCAGCACCCTTCCTGCTCTCTAGAGACCGAGCCTTCAAGCACACGTCCTTCTCTCACCAAGTCTAGGCTGGAATGCCCTCCCGCGGGAGATGGTGGAAAGGAAAACGGTAACAGAATTCAAACATGCGTGGGATAAACATAAAGGAATCCTGTTCCAAGGGAATGGATCCTCAGAAGCTTAGCTGAGATTGGGTGGCATAGTCGGTGGTGGGAGGCGGGGCTGGTGGTTGGGAGGCGGGGATAGTGCTGGGCAGACTTATATGGTCTGTGCCAGAGCCGATGGTGGGAAGTGGGGCTGGTGGTTGGGAGGCAGGGATAGTACTGGGCAGACTTATAGGGTCTGTGCCCTGAAAATGACAGATACAAATCAAGGTAAGGTATACACAAAAAGTAGCACATATGAGTTTATCTTGTTGGGCAGACTGGATGGACCATGCAGGTCTTTTTCTGCCATCATCTACTATGTTACCACGTTACCTGGCAGAAACCTAAATCATGGCAACATTCCATGTAGAACCCCAAAGAAGAACAAGATTCTGGAATCCTAAAGAGTGTCAAGATTCCATGCAGAAACTCAAAGAGTAGCAACATTCCATGTAGAAACCCAAAGGATAGCAAGATTCTGGAATCCTAAAGGGTAACAAGATTCCATGTAGAATCTCAAAGAGTAGCAACATTCCATGCTACCATTCCCGGGAGAAGTAATAATCCTCTGCATTATGAAGATAAAAACATAAGAATAGCAATACTGGGTCAGACCAATGGTCCATCTAGCCCAGTATCCTGCTTCCAACAGTGGCCAATCCAGGTCACAAGAACCTTGCAGAAACCCAAATCGTGGAAACATTCCATGTAGAACCCCAAACAACAGCAAGATTCTGGAATCCTAAAGAGTAACAATATTCCATGCAGAATCTCAAAGACAGTGGCATAGCTAGGTGGGGTGCAAGGGGAATGGCCGCTCCCCCAAACGGAGTTCTGCCAGTGCCTATTTTTTTCATCCTGTTGCACTGAAAATGTGTGCCGGCACCGGCGGAAGTCCATTCTCGCTCCCCCCGCACCGTCAACCTGCCTCATCCTGGCTCCACTTCTGCTCAAAGAGTAGCAACATTCCATGTAGAACTCTAATGAATAGCAAGATTCTGGAATCCTAAAGAGTGACAAGATTCCATGCAGAATCTCAGAGTAGCAACATTCCATACTACAAATTCCAGGGCAAGCAGTTGCTTCCCATGTCTGTCTCAATAGCAGACTATGGACTTTTCCTCTAGGAACTTGTCCGAACCTTTTTAAAACCTTTTTAAAACTGGAAAAAACTTGGAGGAAATCAAAAAACAATTTTAACTTTAATGCATGGAAACAATCTCAAAGGAACTACAAATACGGTATAAAAAATGTCAAAAGAGAATATTATAGAAAAAATGTAAATGGGTGGATCAATGACGATGTGAACAACACCACTAAAAATGTTGGAACTAGTTTCCTAGAAGGTGCATGTTGTCAAATAAAACTCTGAGGATCCCCGTTCATCATATAATGTTGAACTATGAATGTATATTTTGGTGGTAGCATTGACTATCTATGAATACAATAAGATAGAGTGTTTGAGATAAGATTAAAATACGAGAAAAGAGAATATTATACACAAAATATCACAGCGAATGGTTCCGATATAAAAAAAAACAATTTCAACTTATAAAACATTTGCTGAACACAAATCCAGTGACTACATCACCTTCTAACCGTCCTTCTGCTGACCAGCTTGCCAAATACTTCAATGATAAAATAATTAATCTTCGCAAATCAATTCCCCATGACAACTGTACTACTGACGAATTGGATCCTGGATTATATGAAGTTCCAGTAGACCGATCATGGACTAAATTTTAGCTTCTTACCATCGAAGAAGTCACTAGAACTATATCTAAAATCTCCAGATCACATTGCCAACTCGACCCCTGTCCCAATTACCTATGGACAGGCGCCCCTACTTGTTTCATCTCAGACCTCACCACCCACATTAACTTCCTTCTTCAACGAGGCTCCTTCCCCACCAAGCATGGAAATATATTACTTACTCCTATACCAAAAAATCCAAAGAAATCAGCAAATGATATCACCAACTATTGTCCAGTTGCCTCCATCCCTTTGATCACTAAATTAATGTGAAAACAGAGTGACCTCACAACTTATTGATTATATTCAGAAATTCTCCATCCTTCATGAGTCGCAGTCGGGCTTTTGTTCTGCCCATAGCACTGAAACGGTTCTTCTCACCTTAATATCCAAATTTAAACAAGAAATAGCAAGAGGAAATAACATCCTCCTCCTACAATTTGATTTGTCAAGTGCATTTGACATGGTAGACCATTCCATCCTAACTAAACTTTTGGACAAGCTAGGGATTGGCAGCTATGTTATCAACTGGATAAAGAGCTTTATTACATCTAGATCCTATCAAGTTAAAGGGATTACAAATATATCATCCCCATGGTCATCTGATTGCGGGGTACCTCAGGGATCTCCACTCTCCCCAATACTTTTGAACCTCATGATGATTCCCCTGGCCAGATCACTGTCCAAACATGACCTTAACCCCTTCATCTACGGGGATGACATCACCATATTTATCCCTTTCAAATCAAGTTTAAATGAAATCTCCAACAAAATAATTACTGGTATGTCTACCCTAACCTCTTAGGCCAATGCCTTTAAGATGAAATTAAATAAAGAAAAAACTCAGTGCCTAATTCTCTCATTTCAATACTCTCTACCCCTCCCAACTACTCTTAGCATTCCCTGCGTTACACTCTCCATATCTGAAAACCTAAAAATCTTGGGAGTAATGATTGACAACCACTTATCATTCGAGAATCATGCCAATTCCACCACGAAGAAAATGTTTAACATGATGTGGATGCTAAAATGAGTGAAAGCATATCTTCTCCTGGATACCTTCCAGAACCTTGTACAGTCCACAGTACTGACCCATGTGGACTATTGCAACAGTGTCTTTACTGGTTGTAAAGCCCAAATCCTGAAGAAACTGCAGACTTCCCAGAACTATTCATTGAGTGAAAAAATATTTCCTCCTATTTGTTTTAAAATTATTTCCATGTAACTTCTTCAAGTGTCCTCTAGCCTTTGTACTTTTAGAATAAGTAAAAAATTGATTTACTTCTACTCATTCTACACCACTTTTGTAGACCTCAATCATATCTCCCCTCATCTGTCTCTTTTCCAAGCTGAAGAGCCCTAACTTCTATAGCCTTTCCTCATATGAGAGGAATTCCATCCCCTTTATCATTTTGGTCGCTCTTCTTTGAACCTTTTCTAATTCCACTATACCTTTTTTGAGATATGGCAACCAGAACTAAATGCAATACTCAAGGTGCAGTCGCACCATGGAGTGATAAAGAGGCATTATAGTATTTTCAGTCTTATTCACATAAAACATGGAGTTTTCTGCCATAATGAAACAAATCAAAAATATCCAGGGCTAAAATTTAGACATTTTGATCTAGATCTGTTTCAATCATGACTTTCACAAAAAGATGCCCTAAATAAACAAATGATCACTGATTAATGCATGACACCCCCAATACTCCCCCAGTGGTCACTGACCTCCTCTTCCCCCCCCCCCCCCCCAATTATGCAAAAGAAACCAGCCTGTATGACAGCTTCAGATGTTATAACCTAGCCTATTAGAGCAGCAAGCAGGTCCCTGGAGTCACCTAGTGGTTTGTGCAGTGCACTGTAGAGATGGGAACCCAGGCCCATATCCCACACTAACTGTTATACTTGTGGTGGAAAGTGTGATCCATCCAAAACCTTCCAAAAGCCTACTGTACCCACACATAGGTGACATTTACAGCCATAAGGGCTATTGTAGTGGTGTACAGTTGGATACAGTAGGTTTTTGGTGGGTTTTGGAGGACTCACCATACAATATAAGGGGGTAACAGTGAGATGTGTACATGGGACCTTTTATGTGAAGTCCACTGCAGTGCCCCCTAGGGTGCACCACTGTTCTGCTGGGATGTCTGTGCAGCCAGTCTACTAAGAATGCTGGAGTGGAGGAGTACCCTAAGGGTTAGTGCAGTGGGCTTTGATCCTGGTGACTTAGATTCAGTTCCCACTGTAGCTCCTTGTGACCTTGGGTAAGTCACTTAATCCTCCATTGCCCCAGGTACAAAAACATAAACTGTGAGCCCTTGGGTGAGAGACAGAAGGTATACTGCAGCTTCTGGGGCCAGTGTTAGAGGGATGTAAGCAGGGCAATTGCTCTGGACCTCTATGTAGTAGGGGTTCCCCAAACCTGCTTGAAGCTGATTGGGTGACAGGAGAATTGAATCAGGGACGAGCTATGGACGTAATCTACTTAGATTTCAGCAAAGCTTTTGACACGGTTCCCCACAGGAGGCTCTTAAATAAACTGGATGGGCTGAAGATAGGACCCGAAGTGGTGAACTGGATTAGGAACTGGTTGACGGACAGACGCTAGAGGGTGGTGGTGAATGGAATTCGCTCGGAGGAGGGAAAGGTGAGTAGTGGAGTGCCTCAAGGATCGGTGCTGGGGCCGATTCTGTTCAATATATTTGTGAGTGACATTGCTGAAGGGTTAGAAGGTAAAGTTTGCCTATTTGTGGATGATACTAAGATCTGTAACAGAGTGGACACCCCGGAGGGAGTGGAAAACATGAAAAAGGACCTACGGAAGCTAGAAGAATGGTCTAAGGTTTGGCAATTAAAATTCAATGTGAAGAAATGCAAAGTGATGCACTTAGGGAGTGGAAATCCACGGGAGACGTATGTGTTAGGTGGGGAGAGTCTGATAGGTACGGACGGGGAGAGGGATCTTGGCGTGATAGTATCTGAGGATTTGAAGGCGACGAAACAGTGTGACAAGGCGGTGGCTGTAGCTAGAAGGTTGTTAGGCTGTATAGAGAGAGGTGTGATCAGCAGAAGAAAGGGGGTGTTGATGCCCCTGTATAAGTCATTGGTGAGGCCCCACCTGGAGTATTGTGTTCAGTTTTGGAGGTGATATCTTGTTAAGGATTTAAAAAGAATTGAAGCGGTGCAAAGAAAAGCTACGAGAATGGTATGGGATTTGCGTTACAAGACATATGAGGAGAGACTTGCTGAACTAAACATGTATACTCTGGAGGAAAGGAGAAACAGGGGTGATATGATACAGACGTTCAAATATTTGAAAGGTATTAATCTGCAAACGAACCTTTTCTGGAGATGCGAAGGCAGTAGAAAGAGAGGACATGAAATGAGATTGAAGGGGGGCAGACTCAAGAAAAATGTCAGGAACTATTTTTTCATGGAGAGAGTAGTAGATGCTTGGAATGCCCTCCCGCGGGAGGTGGTGGAAACGAAAACAGTAACGGAATTCAAACATGCTTGGGATAAACATAAAGGAATCCTGTTCAGAAGGAATGGATCCTAAGGAGCTTAGGCGAGATTGGGTGGCAGAGCTGGTGGCGGGAGGCGGGGATGGTGCTGGGCAGACTTATACAGTGGGGGAAATAAGTATTTGATCCCTTGCTGATTTTGTAAGTGTGCCCACTGACAAAGACATGAGCAGCCCATAATTGAAGGGTAGGTTATTGGTAACAGTGAGAGATAGCACATCACAAATTAAATCCGGAAAATCACATTGTGGAAAGTATATGAATTTATTTGCATTCTGCAGAGGGAAATAAGTATTTGATCCCTCTGGCAAACAAGACCTAATACTTGGTGGCAAAACCCTTGTTGGCAAGCACAGCGGTCAGACGTCTTCTGTAGTTGATGATGAGGTTTGCACACATGTCAGGAGGAATTTTGGTCCACTCCTCTTTGCAGATCATCTCTAAATCATTAAGAGTTCTGGGCTGTCGCTTGGCAACTCGCAGGTTCAGCTCCCTCCATAAGTTTTCAATGGGATTAAGGTCTGGTGACTGGCTAGGCCACTCCATGACCCTAATGTGCTTCTTCCTGAGCCACTCCTTTGTTGCCTTGGCTGTATGTTTTGGGTCATTGTCGTGCTGGAAGACCCAGCCACGACCCATTTTTAAGGCCCTGGCGGAGGGAAGGAGGTTGTCACTCAGAATTGTACGGTACATGGCCCCATCCATTCTCCCATTGATGCGGTGAAGTAGTCCTGTGCCCTTAGCAGAGAAACACCCCCAAAACATAACATTTCCACCTCCATGCTTGACAGTGGGGACGGTGTTCTTTGGGTCATAGGCAGCATTTCTCTTCCTCCAAACACGGCGAGTTGAGTTCATGCCAAAGAGCTCAATTTTTGTCTCATCTGACCACAGCACCTTCTCCCAATCACTCTCGGCATCATCCAGGTGTTCACTGGCAAACTTCAGACGGGCCGTCACATGTGCCTTCCGGAGCAGGGGGACCTTGCGGGCACTGCAGGATTGCAATCCGTTATGTCGTAATGTGTTACCAATGGTTTTCGTGGTGACAGTGGTCCCAGCTGCCTTGAGATCATTGACAAGTTCCCCCCTTGTAGTTGTAGGCTGATTTCTAACCTTCCTCATGATCAAGGATACCCCACGAGGTGAGATTTTGCGTGGAGCCCCAGATCTTTGTCGATTGACAGTCATTTTGTACTTCTTCCATTTTCTTACTATGGCACCAACAGTTGTCTCCTTCTCGCCCAGCGTCTTACTGATGGTTTTGTAGCCCATTCCAGCCTTGTGCAGGTGTATGATCTTGTCCCTGACATCCTTAGACAGATCCTTGCTCTTGGCCATTTTGTAGAGGTTAGAGTCTGACTGATTCACTGAGTCTGTGGACAGGTGTCTTTCATACAGGTGACCATTGCCGACAGCTGTCTGTCATGCAGGTAACGAGTTGATTTGGAGCATCTACCTGGTCTGTAGGGGCCAGATCTCTTACTGGTTGGTGGGGGATCAAATACTTATTTCCCTCTGCAGAATGCAAATAAATTCATATACTTTCCACAATGTGATTTTCCGGATTTAATTTGTGATGTGCTATCTCTCACTGTTACCAATAACCTACCCTTCAATTATGGGCTGCTCATGTCTTTGTCAGTGGGCACACTTACAAAATCAGCAAGGGATCAAATACTTATTTCCCCCACTGTACGTTCTGTGCCAGAGCCAGTGGTGGGAGGCGGGAGTGGTGGTTAGGAGGTGAGGATAGTGCTGGGCAGACATACGGTCTGTGCCAGAACCGGTGGTGGGAGGCGGGGCTGGTGGTTGGAAGGCGGGGATAGTGCTGGGCAGACTTATACGGTCTGTGCCCTGAAAAGGACAGGTACAAATCAAGGTAAGGTATGCACAAAAAGTAGCACATATGAGTTTGTCTTGTTGGGCAGACTGGATGGACCGTGCAGGTCTTTTTCTGCCATCATCTACTATGTGAAAATCTTGCTGACCGGGTGGATTTTCTGGTGGTTTTCAGTATCACCAGTTGACAATGATCATCTCTTTCATTTTCAATAGTTTATGAAATCAGCCCATGCTGGATCTTCCTACCCGAGTTCAGATCCAGTTGATACATTTTAATGAAAACTATGTGCCTCAGGATTAACAGGCCAAAGGGGTAAACTAGCGTAAACACTTTTGAAACCTATAAAAACAAGCACATCTACTGTGGATCATTGTGCAATGTTTACCAACTGCTAGAAATTCTGCTACAGTTACTAAGCAAGGATGCCATGATTGTTCTTTTGCTAGTTAAACAATGCATGTCCATATATGGTCAGGTTAATAATGGAACACCAGGAGCAAGATTTCTCGTGTTTCAAGAGTGAGGCCCATCCAGGCTTTTAAAAACTCTCAGGTGGAAATGTGATCGTATACTACCAGTATGTCTTAAGAGGTTGCTGCAGTGTACTTGGAATGCTTTACACACACACGTTCCAACCCATAAAGACTTTATTTGGGCCAGATCAAATACAAACTAATTTGCAATCAGTATTCCACTTGTGAAAATTCAAAATTTCCTGTTATCGTTTTTTTTTTATTGCAGAAGGGGAGGACTTTCATTATATATAATGCCTGTGGCTTACTTTTATATTCTGAGGGTATAGAAATTCATTCCGCCTAGTGCTTCATCAGGAGAGAAAAAAAATCTTTCCCGTCCCATCTCGTCCAGCTATATTTTTGTTAGCGAGTTCATTTTTGTAAAGTGCACATAACCCAACTAGTTGCATTTTAGTAGCATCACATATAAGGATTTGAATTTAAAAGGAAGCTGCCATTAACCGATAACATTCTACCACGTGTCCTTCACAATCTATTTGCTGCTGGAGATTGTCCCGATTTTTTTTAAATTAAGGAAATCAAGAGAAACTGAATATTTAGAATATTTACAGTACAAGAAAAGCCCCTCTGCATGTAACCTCTTTGTGGCTCCCGATAGACTGAAGCAACTCAGCTGCTTGTGGCGATACAGTTTTTTTTTTCTTTTCTTTTTTTTTTAACGCGTTATTTACCATTCAGCAATGCCAGCTTTCCTTCTCCTATAATGGGCTATGGGTGTTCGACCGGAAACAGACTGAAGCAAACCTGCCTTTTGCCATAATGACACATAGAAAAAAACCGCCCACATGTTTTTTTAAAAAAAATGTGATAATATGACTAGTCAGAATGTCTTCCGTGTATTCAGACAGAATCAGCTCAGATTCCTGAATTGGACTTTAATATTGAAATACAGTCTGTGCCTAGGAAAACCGTGTACTGACAAACTCATTGGCGTCAGCTCAGTCGCTTCTGTGCTCTAGAGGGCGACCTAGAGGCGTATTTACAGAGAAATATGTCATCAAAGAAGCACAGGAAACAGCACAATCGTTCAATAACATCAGATATCAATTAATGGATCTTGCAGCCTGCAACGCCTTCGTCACAAAATCCAAACAGGACGGGGATAGTTGCATAGGTAGATAGACACGTACGTCTTTGGAAATGGCAACATTTTATTCTATCCAGCAATGATTGTCATGCTGCAGTACTGCCAGTCTCCATCTATCTTATATAGGGAATGATAAACTGTTTTAAAAAAAAAAAAAGGGCTGGAAACTCTTCTTCCAAATGAAACTATCCCACAGAGTCTCTTCTTGGTGGAAAAATATGGTGGGTAAGGGGGTGGGGGGGGGGGGGCTCACTTCACTGAGAAGCAGGTGCACTGTGTAGTCATGCAGACACAGCATTTTATTCCGGTCTGAGATGCGCAGGGAACGCCTCCAGCAAGTGAAATCCGTCGCCTTCTCCTCAGACCCCACCTTCCTCCTCCTCCTCCTCCTCCTCATTCACTCCCTTTCAGCAGCCCTTGGCTTACGTCCTCCGGTTTCTGCTCTCGTATCCCACACTGACAAGTAGAAACGGGTGCTAAGGAAGGGTTAATTTCATTTTTGTGGTGGTTGGGGAGGGGGAGCTCCTCCGACATTTACTTCATGTCATTAAACAGATTGCATTCTGTATCCTTCCCTCTCTCTTCTGGTCCAGCCCTCCCAGCGCACAGCCGTGAATGTGTTCGGCGAGTGAATGGGCAAAGCGAAGCGAAGCGTTGCTTGTTTCAGGATTATTCTCTGGCGTGTAAGAAGCGCTCCAAATATCTCTTACATTTGGTGCACCTTCAGTCTGGCATATTTTCTTTCTTTCTTTCTCTCTCTCTCTCTCTTTTCCTCGCTGTGCATTCAAGAAACTTAACAAAAGCTTGAACGGGTCATCAAAATATTGTCACAAAACTGCACAAGCTTTTGCACAATTCGGAGCTTGCTGGTCTACTAAGCCCAGAATAGCAGCCTGGGAGAGCGTTGAGATTTACCTGTGCAGGAGACAAGCAAAAGCAACGTGGGAGAGGAGACCGTCACCACTCAGTACCTGCGGTCTGCATACTTTTATAGACTGGGCTGCACAGATTTCTCACAGCCTCGTGCAACTGTGATTCCCTTGTTCCACCAAAGCAGTATTGAGCATTTACCTAGACTTTCCATGTATATACATTTGAGCTATATAAAAAGCATGCTTGATTACTTATACCTATAAAGAATAGACCACCGGAGCTTACTTTTTGCAATTCAGTATCCCATTTACTGGAAAATTGTGCGGTACCTTAGGAACAGTGTCTGAAATTATATCAATAAATTATAAGCCCGAGTGCTGATTTACTAAAGAGAATTAGTGAAATGGCACGTTCTGAAGATGGCATCTTCTCCTAGATCTCCAAGTTTATGATAGATTTCATTTGCAGGGTTAGTTCATATGTCAACAGTTTGCTTATAAACATATAAAGATGTAGTTCAGATAGTAGCCACTTTACAGAACCGAATCGTGGAGCGTCTTCTTTCTCTCCCGTTGAACTTTTGGACATTATAAAGAACAATAATAAAAATGGCTTGAACCGCATTCTTTTTGGTCATCCGTTCATGGCTCAAAACTGAGCTGGATCGCTAGATAGACAGTTTTTAAACAACGCAAGAACATTAAAGGTTGTTTTTTTTAAAATAAAAATTGCATCTCCTGCAGCAAATGATTAAACGGAGTATGAGCAGGCGCTTATATCCGTACACATTCTACAGACGTATGATATATGCGTCCCTTGCCGTGTTCATACTCCGCTTTATTATTTATGCATCCCCAAGGAACCGGGCACATAATAATCAAACACAGCAACTCCTAGCCTGTATCCTGTAACAGAACAAATTCACCCGTCGTTTGCCATTGGACTTTAAAATCTATACACTTTATTCCAGGTTCCACTACAAAATAAACGCGTGTCAATCATTTTGTTCTGAAATAGCCTCGCAACTAACTCTGACATGGAACCGTGCCCGTGGCACGCGCAATGCATTGCTGGCTGGCTGGCACTCTGTTTTGCTGCCATCTTTCTAGATGCCTTGTGTGTGTGGGTAACAGGAGACAAGATGGCTACCTCCAAACAGTATGATAATGCAATTATTATGCAGTTCGCCGTCTTGTAATCTCTCTAACTCGTGTCACACAACTCTGTTTAGAACATTAATTCAGCACTCGCTGATAACAGTTAAAAAAAAAAAAAAAAGGTTTCCCCTGTTTGTTTCTGTTCATTTTAAAAGTAATAGCCCTGTTTTATTCTCTTCTACCTCTGCACGCTCCAGGATAAAATGGGCATGCATATTTTGTCCTCAGTTCTGTTTCGTATGCTTTGGAAACTCTTACAGCTCCCTTTTTGTTTCCTCTGGCTTCTAAGACTTCCTTTTTGCTAAGATAACAAAAAGGAAACACTAGAAAGATTTGCTTTGGTTCGGGCTACCCCTACCAGTTTGCCGGTCAGAGTATTTTATTGAGATCCACAACATAAATCATAGGATTAAAGGAGTCGGTTGCTGCATACTGTATCCCAGCTTCAGAGCATTCCTAGAAATATGATGGTGCATTATCCTATCATAAAAGTGAATCCTAATTAAGGCTATTTAAAGAATTTCTAAATAGAAAAAAAATCTCCTTCAGTGGATTGTGAAACAGGCATGCCAAGAACACGTTGTTTGCATCCAACCAAATGGGAACCCCAGAAATCCATCAGCTATGGATAACGCAGGAAACTCTAAACTCTTGTAGAATTTTAAACACATCACTTTATGAAATGTAGCCATCTGTAAAATTATTATGTAGGTTGAGCATCTGGAAAGATTTATGAAGGAAATTATGTCTTTATGTTTATTATTTACGTTTTTTATTTGAAGTTTCTCTGCAATAGTGCATAAGGAGATCCAACCTCATAGTTCAGAGCACTGGGTCTACCTGACACAGGAACGAGCAACTCCTGTCTCCACTTCCCAGGCCTATGAGCTGTGCATAGGTACTACCAGCTCTGTGGATGCAGTGAATGCCTCAGTATCCTCAGTATTGAGCCAATCCCTTCAGTGTCCAGGATCACTGTGTCCAGTGAAGGATAATTTATACTGAGTTTAGTACCAACAATTATTTTCAAAAGGTGACTCCCAGAAGACAAAATACAAGCAAAATGTATTTTACAGAAAAAACACATAAACATTCTTTTTTATTTAAAGAAACCTTGCCTTAATAGTCCATATAAAATAAATACAGCTAGCAGACAAAGTAATGACAGACATAAAAGTGAGATGTGGTTATGAAGAGACAAGCCCGAAAGCTTGTCTTGAAGGGCCAAATTGACTGGGTTACTTAACATGACAGTGGTGGGGGTCGCCTAAAGTGGCTCTGGATGGACTAAAAACCAGGGAGGGTCTAGAGACTGGCCTCCCCTTTTTTTTTTTGTTACATTTGTACCCTGTGCTTTCCCACTCATGGCGGGCTCAGTGTGGCTTAGGTACTTATTTGTACCTGGGGCAATGGAGGGTTAAGTGACTTGCCCAGAGTCACAAGGAGCTGCCTGTGCCTGAAGTGGGAATTGAACTCAGTTCCTCAGGACCAAAGTCCACCACCCTAACCACTAGGCCACTCCTCCACTCCATTTGAATCAAAGCAGCTTTCCCACAGGACCCTTTTGGGCAGGTGTCCTTAAGGGGGGGAGGGGCTGCTTGGCAGACAATGTAGCCTCTCTAAGGATCAGGGCTTTTCCTGCTCCTCAGAGGTGGCTTATAATGGCATCTGGAGACCATCGGTGGTGGGAGGCGGGGCTGGTGGTTGGGAGGCAGGGATAGTGCTGGGCAGACTTATACGATCTGTGCCAGAGCCAGTGGTGGGAGGCAGGGATAGTGCTGGGCAGACTTATATGGTCTGTGCCCTGAAGAGCACAGGTACAAATCAAAGTAGGGTATACACAAAAAGTAGCACACATGAGTTGTCTTGTTGGGCAGACTCGATGGACCATGCAGGTCTTTTTTCTGCCATCATCTACTATGTTACTATATGTTACTTCATAGAGGCTAATATGGAAGATCTGGCCAGCGAGGAGGTCTCCCTATGGGCAAATGACTTCTTTGACGAGACCAATATCCCAGAGCAGGTGGGTGTTTCACCAATGTCTTTAGGGGCTCCCTCTTTACTGGCATGGAGGTCAAAAGAAAGTGCCCATGTGGCAATAGTGGTGGCGTCAGGTCCCAACCGGAGTCGGAAAGATGCCTCTGTGTCTGGCGAAAAGGTTAAGATGGTCCTAATCAGCAGGGTCCCTTGTCCATGGGTCATGGCCTAGGTGGGATCAATGTTACAGTGCCATGGAGCTGGCACTGCTGGGTTGGACTGCTCTTCCTTGCGTCAGGCCCACGTGCCTTCTGTGGCTGCTGGGTCTGTGCAGGCCTCATCTCCCTCTTCTGAGTTGACTTGCTGTGGGGTAAGCTGTGGCTGACCTTTCCCAAGAGACTGATGAGTCAGCTGAGGCAATTGTAGCTCAGGGCCCCCCTTTCCCAGTATCTGGTGTCAGCAGCAGTGCTGGTGAGTTCAGTGGTTTGAATCCAGCCTGAAGTGGGGAAATCTCCTATTCAGGTGCCATCAACCCCTTGTTATGTCCACTGGTCCTCCTATGGGGTCCATGGGGTCTTTTGGATTGCTTTTAGGATGGCCACAGGTTGCACACCAGGGTCATCAGGGCATGGGTGCACCGGATGGGGGTGATTGGCAGCAGTACTGTTGGCCTCCTTGGGCTGGCCTACATCCTGTGGGCCCGTCTGGCCCTTGGGTGAGGTATTCCTTGCCCCAGCCTTTTGGCCAGCATCATCCAATGCCTATGGAAGTGGGTGGGGCATGCACAGTAGTATGGGTGTGAGCAGGCAAAGCTAGAGGTGATTTTGCTGATGTCTCTTCTATGTCTTCACAGGTACCCCGGGCTGGTGACCTGCGTCAAGAGGGTCTGGAGAGGAACCTACTACAAGTGGTTTGATGGCTGCACAGGATCCAGTGGCAGACTAACAGCCTGATGTAGCCCGTAAAAGCAATTCACTTGGGCACGGTCTTGCTAGACCTGAAGATGCCACCTCATTGACATCAAAGGACCCTCCTCGAGGAGTAGCTGGGGAAGGTTCTGCTGTGACTTCTGGGATGATTATGGCAGGAGCTGGTGCATCTGAACTTGGTAAAATATCTACTAAATCTAAGCATGATTGGGGTGCCAAGAAAAGGAAAAAAGGATAAGAATTCATCTTCCTCTTCTTATGAGTCTAGTTCCTCTTCCACATCTTCCTCCTCTCTTCTTCTTCTGCTGTTGTAGAGAGACTATCCACTGAGACAGCACAAGAGGTGGGGGAGAAGGCAAGGGGGCCACAGGCTCTGGTGGAACTTTCAGAATTGTGGAAGCAAGTCCCTCATGCCCTGCATAGAAAAAATCAGGAAGAAGGTGTGTATTGATGTCTTTAAATTGATGGAGGGGAGAATTCATAGAAAGAAAAAAAGAAGAAACAGGTTGACTCAGAATATTGTAAACTGGATGTGTTCATTTTTATAACTGGTGAGCATGTGGGGGCATAGGGACCTGGGTCTAGACTTTTGTTGGCTTATGCTGACATAGTGCTCGATCTGCTCCAGTGGTATAGCTGATTGTCGTGGTTGAACTATGATGAAGCCTTCCAGGACAAGATGGAAGAAAATCTTCACATGTCATGGGGGACACAGGATATTAACCTATGGCTCATGCACATGGCCCCTAAGTCAGCCATGTCAGTTGTGACCAGTATGAACAAGGCAGTGCCGTCTACCTGTGGGGTCATTACCATTCATTCTTTCCCCTAGATTGTGAGGTGGGGCCTCTGGGTCTGGAATTGGCTCTGATATATGTTGGAGATTCAATAGAGCATCCAGTCCATTTTCACATTACAAATTTCAACACTCCTCTTCCCAATGTGGGCAAGGACATTCAGCCACCAAGTGCCCAAAAAAGGGAGATGGCAGTCTTACCCATTTAGGAAAGCAATAATCCCTTTGACAGAGCACCTATTCCGGTCAAGGTTGACATGATGTGTCCCTGGATACGTTAGTATATTGATAGGGAAGTGGTGAATGTGTTAGAGAGAGGTTTTACCGATGAGTTCCTTATTCCATTCCAGGGATCCTCAACTCATCTGCGGGGCCAGGAAAGGGTTCCACAGCTGCTGCAGAGGGCCTCCAGGATGGTTCTTCAGTACGACAGGCTGTAAGCACCATGGACTCCAGCATCTGCGGAGGCTTATGTGTTTTCCTTGCAAAGCTGGCAGATGCGGGTGTCCTTAGGCATATGTTTGCAATCTGGCAGTTCATTTAAAGGGCCTATGGCTGGGATGACTTAGAGCTGCCACTTGCCGGCATCACGTCAGCAGGCCTATTTTAGGGACCAGGAACACCTCCTACATTGACTTAGCAATGTCATCCCTGCCTTGCTGGCATTGCCCTGCCCTATGTTGCCTTGCCCTGCCTTGCCTTGCCTAGCCCAGCCCTGTCCAGCCTAACCTAGCTCTAGCCTCAATGTCCCTGCTCCAGCTCTAGCCTCAGCGTCCCTGTCTCCAGCCCTAGCTTCTGCATCTATGTTTCTAGCCCTAGTTTCAGCATCCTTGTCTCCAGCCATCAGCATCAGCATTCCTGTCTTCTGAGCCATCCCAGGTCCTAGTTCCACTGAGCCTGCCCCCAAGGGCTCTTTTTAGGGCCATCCCAGGTCCCAGTTCTGCTTGGCCTGCCCCCATGTCCTTTTATGGGCTACCCTCCAGCTAGCACCAGGAGTGGCAACTCGCTTACCGCTGGTAGGAGTCCACCCAGTTCCTGGTTGAAGCTTACCAGCATACTCACCAGCAGCCCAAGAGCTCACCTAACCCGGGAAGTTACAGATGTGATAACAGAGGGGTTGTTGAGGTTGTGAACAGGCAAGGTTGCAAAATGCTTGCTAGTGAACTCCTTAATCAGCAAGTTGATATTATACTGTTTGAGACTTAACATTTATCTTTGAACAAAGCACATCCCTGGAAAAACTAACAAAATAGCAGATGTGCTTTCTTGTTTCCAGTTTCACGTTTTTGGGGCTCTCTCACCAGACTCAGACAAGGTGGGAGTGCCCATGCCGCTGCACCTCTGGAGGTTGGGAGACCTGAAGTGTGGGAGATGTTGAGGAACTCTGTAGCACCATTGACATGGTCAGCTTATATTGTCAGTTTTGAAGGAATTGTTTGTTTCCTTTCTACGAGAGAAAGGATTGGGGGTCAGTGGCAGATGAAAAATTAGCAGAATATGTTACATGCAAAGACCCTGGGATATTCCAAAGGTGCAGTAGTCAGACAGGTCACTTCAGGGCCGGTCTTAGCAAGTGTGGGGCCCTGTGAAGACCAATTTAATGGGGCCCCATCCTAGCTCTGCCTCCACCCTAGCTCCGCCCCCACCCTAGCTCCAGGGCCGGCCATCCCTCCCTTCGAGCTCCCAGGCCATCCACTCCGAGCTCCCAGACCATCCCTCCAGGGCCCGGCCCCCCTCCGAGCTCCAGAGCTCCTCCCCAGCTCCAAGGCCAGGCTCCCTCCCTCCCAGCTCCAAGGCCCCCCTCCCAGCTCCAAGGCTCCCCTCCTTCCGAGGCCTCCCTCCGAGCTCCAGTCCCCCTCCCTCTGAATTTTAAAAGTTACCTCGTCGGGTTACAGGCAGCGGCAGGAGTGAAAAGCGTGCGAGCTGCTCGGCGCTTCAGGAGCCTTCCTTTCTCTCTCTCGGCTCTGTTCCTGCCCTCATTTCCTGTTTCCATGAGGGTGGGACCAGAGGTGAGAGAGGGAAGGCTCCTTAATCGCCGAGCAGCTCGCACGCTTTTCACTCCTGCCGCTGCCCAGTGTTGCCAGGGCTGCGGGTTTCCCGCACAATTGGGCGGCTGTCCGCGACCGGTTGCGGCCAATTTTTGATGGCTGCGGGACGGCTGCAGGCTGTGGGAAATTGGGCGGCTTTTTCGCGACAGCTGTGTGAGTTTGGGCGCTTTTCCGGCAGGGCTTCTATTGGTCCAATTTGGTCCAATAGAAGCCCCGCTGAGGCGGGGTTAATGATGCCAGAGGCGGAGTTAATGATGTCAGAGGTGGGGGTCAGAGGCGAGGGTTAATGACATCAGAGGTGGGGTCAGAGGCGGGGTTGATGACGTTGGAGGTGGGGTTGATGACATTGGAGGCGGGGTTAGTGACGTCGGGAGCGGGATTTGCCTTTGTGCGGTTTTGGGCTGGTTTTGGGCAGGGAAATTTTTTTCAATCTGGCAACCCTGCGGCGCTGCCTGTAACCCAACGAGGTAACTTTTAAAATTCAGAGGGAGGGGGACTGGAACTCGGGCAGTCAGGGGCGGGGCGGAGACGCGCCGCGTGGGGCCTCCTTGAGCGCGAGGCCCTATGCAGTCGCCTTGGTCGCCTTGCCCTAAGACCGGCCCTGGGTCACTGGATTTTCCTTCTTCAGTAAGGCTGTTGAGTGGGGGAATGCAGCCTCTGGCTTCCTCCTGTGCAGTATGTTTGCAGGTTGGGGTAGACTGCATTCTCTGGTGTTGGATTCCAGGATGGCCAATTATACATGAACTGTTGGCTACATTGTTAAAAGTGGTGCCTGCTGTTGTGTACTATGAATACGAGGCAGTGTTATTCAGAGAGGTGCTTGCGCTGGCCTGCTATGGTGCATTTAGAGTATGCAAGCTGGTGGGCTGAGCAAAAGGTGCTCAAGTAACTGGGGGTTTACTTCTGCAGAAAGCAAATAGAATGTTAGGTATTATTAGGAAAGGAATGGAAAACAAAAATGAGGATGTTATAATGCCTTTGTATCGCTCCATGGTGCGACCGCACCTCGAATATTGTGTTCAGTTCTGGTCGCCGCATCTTAAAAAAGATATAGTGGAATTAGAAAAGGTGCAGAGAAGGGCGAAGAAAATGATAAAGGGGATGAGATGACTTCCTTATGAGGAAAGGGCTCTTCAGCTTGGAGAAAAGACGGCTGAGGGGAGATATGATAGAGGTCAATAAAATAATGAGTGGAGTTGAATGGGTAGATGAGAAGCGTCTGTTTACGCTTTCCAAAAATACTAGGACTAGGGGGCATGCGATGAAGCTACAAAGTTGTAAATTTAAAACGAATCGGAGGAAATGTTTCTTCATTCAACATGTAATTAAACTCTGGAATTCATGTCCAAAGAATGTGCAGTTAGTTTAGCAGAGTTCTAAAAAGGTTTGGACAGCTTCCTAAAGGAAAAGTCCATTGACCATTATTAAGTTGGACTTCGGGAAAATCCACAATTTCTGAGATAAGCAGTATAAAATGTTTTGTACTTTTTTGGAATCTTGCCAGGTATTTATGACCTGGATTGGCCACTGTTGGAAACAGGATGCTGGGTTTGATGGACCTTTGGTCTGTCCCAGTATGGCAATACTTATGTACTTATGTAGAATGTGGTTTTGCAAGGTGACATCCTTTTTTATTCTACTGTTTGCACCAAGAATGACCAAGCGGGTGTAAGGAGGTCTAATGTGCTAAAAAGGGTCCAAGGGATAGAGACCTGCCCAGTTGGTCTGGTGGGGGCATTCATGGAGACCCATCCGTCGAAAGCCCTGTCCTTCCTTGTACACACTGACGGGATAGCCCTAACCCAATACTAGTTCACTGCAATATTACAAAAATGCCTCGCAGCAGTGGGAGAGGATCCAAGTTAGTTTGGCATGCATTCCTTCTGAATAGGGTTGGTGACAAGTACGAGTGCGATAGGGATGGGAGATGAGACCATTAAGCATATAGAGCTTTGGTCTTCTAGGGCCTTTCAGAGTTATATTCACCTTTCTTAGAAAAGAATTTGGCCTGGTTGGGGCATGTTTTTCATCTTGGATACTGCTATCAAAATTCTGGACTGGGGCAATTTTCTCAACATGTTTGTTTGTCTTTCTGTGAACCTGTTCTTCTTCTTCTCACCCTTCTTTGGTGGCTTGGATACTATCACTTTGTTTTTCATCTGTATTTCTTGCTTTTCTCCCCTTCACTGGTTGTGTTTTGCAGACGCTGTTGGCCAGATAAGTACATAAGTACATAAGTAGTGCCATACTGGGAAAGACCAAAGGTCCATCTAGCCCAGCATCCTGTCACCGACAGTGGCCAATCCAGGTCAAGGGCACCTGGCACGCTCCCCAAACGTAAAAACATTCCAGACAAGTTATACCTAAAAATGCGGCCTGGATAATTGGACATTCCTATATTCATTGGGCTGGCTACAGAGCTGTGCATCAACTGGGCAGTATTCATTTGGGTATGGCACGTCAGGGGATTTGGATCTCCTGGCTTGGGGTGAGAGGCATACAGTGGTGCCAGCTGCTCCCACTTCTATACAGTTTGTGATCCAAGCTTTGACATCCACACCTGCTGATCATCCACCTAGGAGGAAACAATTTTGGATGATTGGACTTGAAAGAGACTCATTGATACCATTAAGGACAATTTGAGATTTGTATTGTATTATCTTGGCACACATTATCCAAGGTGGTTTGGTCTGATATAATTTCCAGGCCTGCTCATCTGTCAGTGAGGAAGTGGACCCAGGGTTTGGCAAAAAGCAACAGGCAGGTGGGAGTCTGGCTGTTGGTACGGGGCTGCTATCAACTCAGTCATGATTGGGTCGATACACGGTGTGCTGGGTTGTTTGGCAGTGACAAAATTCATTTATCTAATGTAGGAATGGATCTCTTTCACAATGATATCCAGGAACTGCTTGAGCATTCTTTCCTCTCTGCAGTGTTACAGGCCACAGCTTTGAGCCATTATGGTGGGGGGGGGGGGGGGGGGGGGTCTTTGACTCATGTCAAAGGCCCCTGTGGTGGATACCTGAACTACAGGGGTTGTGCACTCTTGGGGAATGAGACATAACAGTAAGCTTGGGACAAGCTTTGGTTATCAGGGTGGGTCACAAGACCTGGTTTACGGGAATGGAGGTCAAGGTGGAGCTGTGAGAGCTGAGATTGGGGGTGAGAGATCAGCAATGGACTTGCTACTTAGCTGACAAGGTGAGTAGTGGGGGGGGGGATGGGGGTATTTTCATAACATTTTTGGAGTAGCTTAGGGGTGTTACTATCACAACTTTTATGGTTACTAAGTTAAGTGTTGTGAATAAACAAAAATGCAGCCTAATGTTTACTTCCAATATGTGTGTTGTCAAATTATTTTAAGCATTGTTGGGGCTTAAAGCACGTATGTAACATAGTAACATAGTAGATGACGGCAGAAAAAGACCTGCACGGTCCATCCAGTCTGCCCAACAAGACAACTCATGTGTGCTACTTTTGTGTATACCCTACTTTGATTTGTACCTGTGCTCTTCAGGGCACAGACCGTATAAGTCTGCCCAGCACTAGCCCCGCCTCCCAACCACCAGCCCCGCCTCCCAACCACGGCTCTGGCACAGACTGTATAAGTCTGCCCAGCACTATCCCCGCCTCCCACCACCGGCTCTGGCACAGACCGTATAAGTCTGCCCAGCGCTATCCCTGCCTCCCAACCTCCTGTCCCGCCTCTCACCACTGGCTCTGGCACAAACCGTATAAGTCTGCCCCGCACTATCCCCACCTCCCAACCTCCAGCCCCGCCTCCCACTACCGGCTCTGCTATCCAATCTCGGTTAAGCTCCTGAGGATCCTTTCCTTCTGAACAGGATTCCTTTATGTTTATCCCATGCATGTTTGAATTCCGTTACCGTTTTCCTCTCCACCACCTCCAGCAGGAGGGCATTCCAAGCGTCCACCACCCTCTCCCTGAAGAAATACTTCCTGACATTTTTCTTGAGTCTGCCCCCCTTCAATCTCATTTCATGTCCTCTCGTTCTACCGCCTTCGTATCTCCGGAAAAGGTTTGTTTGCAGATTAATACCTTTCAAATATTTGAACGTCTGTATCATATCACCCCTGTTTCTCCTTTCCTCCAGGGTATACATGTTCAGGTCAGCAAGTCTCTCCTTATACGTCTTGTAACGCAAATCCCATACCATTCTCGTAGCTTTTCTTTGCACCGCTTCGATTCTTTTTACATCCTTAGCAAGATAAGGCCTCCAAAACTGTGTTAGAAGGGGGAGAATGCAAAATAAGAGATGGGATAGTAAGGGGATGGGGAAAAAGAGGAGGGCTGGGGGTAATAAGTACATTGCCAGTAAGACTGTCCCAGCTCCAATAGTCATACCTTTTGCGCTCTGTAAAAGTAGAATATTTGTTTCTCAATGCCACCAGATAAGCTATATGTGTTTCCTATTGCATATCTGACACACTGCATAAAAACAATGATCTTTAAAATTATGGCATAAAACTGTATTCTTTCGTCCCATAATAGGCGTGTGTAGGGGAGGGGTGCTTTGTGTAATGGCTTGGTAATGTATCCTTTGAAATGCCTGTCCTTTATTATAGAGCTGAAGTCTGATATCACATGACTTTTATTCACGCCATCACAATTCTTCCTTTGAGTCAAGGTTTGGTCATAAAAGAGAGGGCGTTTCCAAGAAACGCAGGGAAGGAAAGCATGAATGACAGTAGTGTACGTTAATGCAAACATTATAAAGAATCATCAAACTGAAGAATGGAGGGGGGGGGGGGGGGGACCCAGCCATAGCAAATGGTTGCTGTTGAAGGAATTAGCATGTCTTTTCACAAAAATTCGGAATTCATGTACATCGCCTTTAGCATCAAGTAAAGGAAGTTAGATCACAATCCTGCATAAATTTGATCTTCATTTATTTTCTACTTTATCTGTGTTATTCCCAAGAGCCAGACCTGAATAAACTCCCCTCTGCATGAATGCGGTAGAGGTGCTTACCTGATCACGCTAATCTGCACTCTCTTTTGTCCTGCCTTTTCACCAGAATAATCTACCTCAAGTGCTCTTAATCACAATTCAGATAGGCAATAGTAATTTGTAATTTTCGCTTTTGTATTTTTATAGGGAGACCAATAATGGTTTTAATCCGAATCAAGCAATTTTGTTCTACAAATTTAGCACCTTTTTATTTCCTACTCTTCTCGCCTCATGTTCTACAAACATTTATGATTGGTTCCCCCCCCCCCCCCCCCCCCCCCCCCCCCGCTCACACACACACCAAAGAGACTGGATGGCCCATCTTTATTCACAAATACAGAGAGCTCGGAAGAGTGGCTGGATTTTAAATATTGTAGATCTTTGGGGATTCTTTCCCTACACAAATACGAACAAAACAGTCAGAGGAATCATCTCTTATAATTCCCCCAGGGAATTTCTGTTGAGAAAATTGAGGGCAAAGAAATTCTAGAAATCACCTACAAAATGATTAGACACCATCCATACAGGAGGATTAGGGTATTACATACTTGGGGTTTTAAAGGAATTTGCTTTTGATAGAGTAACAGAAGGAATTAATAAGTCTGGTGATCACCGGTTACTGGACAATTATATTGACATGCTTAAAACAAATGATTTGGTTGGTATAAATAATATGCCCACAAGAATAAAATGAAAAGCATCTTTAGTCCCTATCTGAAGCGTGTATTCAACACTTAGAATATAAATGATTTTATATCATTTACGGTGTAGAAGCAGGGTCAAATGACAACACAGTAATACCATTCAGCTAACCGAATTCTCATGCCCATATTCCGGGTTCGCAGCTCATTCCTGTTTCTACTCTCCTTGCACCTTTTCAGGATTTTATATCTGTATTTATCCTCCGCGTTTCCTTTTTAACCCAGGCCCCTTTGATTAGTTCAAAGCGGAGCTGGTGAATTGAGGCCCACAGTTTTAATGAAGTCCATTCAATCAGAGCTATTATAGCTTGAATCTTGATGCCAGCTCCTCTAAACGTCTGAGTAAGGAAACCTGCTTAGCTAAGTTTATTAACTTGAGTCAGCCTTCGTAGTGAATTTCCTGCTTCCCAATTCAACGTATTTTCAAAGGCACACCTTTTTTTTTTATGTCACTAGGAGAGTGTTATTAAAGATGGAAATGTGCATGCCTTTTGTTTTCGTTCTATATTGCTCACGGCAATGAATTCATGTGTTTACACGGGTTTTTTTTGTTCAGAATCATTGCTTTTGAGGTTCACTAACAGTGTATTAACATACAAAACCCTTGGATAAGAAAGATTGTCTTTCTGTCCGTCTTCTTTTCCTTCCAAGAAAGTGTTATTTTAAAAAGGATACATTTACTGGTGAAGTTTATGAAATATACCGACTCCTGATATTATTTTAAAGGTTTGTGACTGAAACTCCCAAGGCCATTAGAAACAGACCTCCAATGGACTACCCTTAGCAGAAAATAATAACAAAGATTTGTGTAGATCCATTGTTTATTTTGTGCTAAAGGAGAGCCTGTACCCTTTCTAGCAATTCTAAACAAAACCAGGGAATTTCAAACTCACACTTTAACAAGTCAACCTGACAACAGTTTGAAAATATATTATACACTATATGTACGTCTCTCACAGTGATTGGAGAATTCAAAGAATTCAAATTTCTTAACCAAAGGGAACCTCAAAGCTCCTAACAGGGTGAACATCAACAATGTTTATCATAACCCTATATATAGTAGGAGTAGAGTAATATCATAGGTCCCAATGTAAAGAGGAAACAGGAGAAAAACAGATCAAAGTAAAAAAAAAACAACTCACATTTATGTGAGGAAAACCAATTGATCTTAAAAAACTCACTGTCGTCTTTACTAACAAAAACCAATCACCACAGGGAGACTAATACACATAACAGAAACTACACCCAAACATACAGGCAGCTCCTCCTCCCATACTAAACCCAACCAGACCTTGATACACTTCTACCCAAACAGACCCACCGTCACATATCAACCCTCTGTAGTAATTTAACTTAGTAACACTTTGCTACCAGCATAAACATATAAAGTTCTTTTGCTTATCCTTAGCAGAGGACTCCAGGCATCTAACGATCCCCTCCATTGGCTGTGCACAGCGTTCCAGCTGATCAATTGGCGAAAATAAAAGTTCAAGGTTCTTCCGGTGTCGTCAGGGAGGAGCTCCTCCGATTTTGAACAACGTTACCTGTCCTGATTACCATCACCCTTCAAAGGCCATAAAGTAGCTGTCATTTATGTTGTGTCTTCAAGAATGGCCTTTCTAGCAATACCATAGGTTTGAAGTCTTCCATTTTGTGGAAAAATAGTGACGTCCTAGCAAGCAAAAACTTCAGTCCTCTTCTGAGATCATCACTATATTTTCAGGCAGTTGAAAATACTAATACAGATTAGCATTGTAATCTCATCTGAATTTTTATATGAATGGTAATTATAGCTGGTGGGAGACGTATGTGGTATGTGCGAGAGGATTGTGAAAAATTACAGAAGGACCTTACGAGACTGGGAGACTGGGCGGCTAAATGGCAGATGACGTTTAATGTGAACAAGTGCAAGGTGATGCATGTGGGAAAAAAGAATCTGAAATTATAGCTACGTCATGCAAGGTTCCACATTAGGAATTAAGGACCAAGAAAGGGATCTGGGGGTCGTCGTTGATAATACACCGAAACCTTCTGCTCAGTGTGCTGCTGCGGCTAGGAAAGCGAATAGAATGTTGGGTATTATTAGGAAAGGTATGGAGAACAGGTGTGAGGATGTTATAATGCCATTGTATCACTCCATGGTGCGACCGCACCTTGAGTATTGTGTTCAATTCTGGTCCCCGCATCTCAAGAAAGATATAGTAGAATTGGAAAAGGTGCAGAGAAGGGCGACTAAAATGATAGCGGGGATGGACCGACTTCCCTATGAAGAAAGACTAAGGAGGCTAGGGCTTTTCAGCTTGGAGAAGAGACGGCTGAGAGGTGACATGATAGAGGTATATAAAATAATGAGTGGCGTGGGAACAGGTGAATGTGAAGCGTCTGTTCACACTTTCCAAAAATACTAGGACTAGGAGGCATGAGATGAAACTACAGTGTAGTAAATTTAAAACAAATAGGAGAAATGTTTTCTTCACCCAACACATAATTAAACTCTGGAATTCATTGCCGGAGAACGTAGTGAAGGCGGTTAGCTTGGCAGAGTTTAAAAAGGGGTTGGACGGTTTCCTAAAGGACAAGTCCATAGATCGCTACTAAATGGACTTTGGAAAAATCCACAATTTCGGGAATAACTTGTATAAAATGTTTGTACGTTTGGGAAGCTTGCCAGGTGCCCTTGACCTGGATTGGCCACTGTCGGGGACAGGATGCTGGGCTTGATGGATCTTTGGTCTGTCCTGGTATGGCAATACTAATATACTTATCAGGTTCAACCAGGACTCAACATGAAGCCATGTTTCAGTATGAAATGCCTGCCTCAGGAGTCAATGCTTCTTGGTCACTCTTCTCTGAAATTATTGCTGGTAATGCACTGAAAATGCTAGCAAGAAGGAGCAATGTATGTGTACTTTGGTTCCACTGGTTCTCTCCAAAGACCCTGTGCAGAGCTGAGCTTCGCCCTTGCTGTTTGATGTCCCTACTTCGATATTTTTGGACCTGTTTTCTAAATTATTGCTATAGTGTCAGTTTAGGACTATTATATTTGCCCACAGATGCAGGATAGACCAAAGCTTTGGAAAACAAGTTACAAGCTATGGAAATTGTAATGCAACTTTAAAATATTCCTCATTTTACCTTTGCATTTTCTGTTGTAGAAAATGTACTTTCATTATGGTGATAACTTAATAAATATAATCAGATTCAGGGTTTCATTCAATACCTCGATAGTAACATACTAAATTATAAAAATGAATTAATAAAAAGTGCAAAAAATGGAGGAAAAGACCTGAGCAACTTCTGTGGACATAGTCTTGTATAATTGTCTCAATAGACTAAATTTCAACCATCAGTCAAAAACCTGCAGCACCTTTGTGCAAATTTAACTCATGCAAAGTATAATGATCGTGTATGATTTTCTTCAAAAGCACATCTCTACTTTATCCAAAAATATAAATGATGCATGCAATGACTGGTGAATTCAAAAAAATCAATAAATGCTATGTTCAAAAGCATTACTCATATTCACAAATAAAAATTTTAGCTGTGTATAAGGGCTTTTATTTATTTATTTTGACATTTATGCCCCACATTATCCCGAACATACTCGAGTTTAATGTGGCTTATAGTAAATAAAACAACAGGCAAGGTTTACAATACCATAAACAGAATATCAAGTAAGAGGAGAATAACACAGATACAAATAAAAACCAAGTAATAAACCATTGATGGCCAGTTACAATCTAACACACTCCATCAATGGGTAGAAACCTCTCAAAAAGGAAAGTTTTCAGTCTTTTGCAAAATACCAAGTTTAGCGAATTTGGAGGAGCAGGCGCGTGCCGCGGCACACCCCAGTGGCGTGCACCCGGGGTGGACCGCCCCCCCCTTGGTACGCCACTGCCCAACCGTATTATCGAAACAAAAGATGGCCGCCCATGTTGTTTCGATAATACGGGTTTCTTCGCCCCTTTACTGGGCCGTCTTTACAGATGGGCGCCCATAGAGATGAGCGTCCCCTTTCGATTATGCCCCTCCGTGTGGCTTAGTAAAAGGGCCCCTATATTAAGTAGAGAAATAGCTATTAAGGGCTGCATGTAAAATAACCCCAGGTTTTACATGCATAGAAGTACATACATGACAAGAGGGCACACACTTTTATGTGAGCCATGGGTAGGCATGTTTTGGGTGGAGCACATGTGGAGTCATGATTACCACAGGGGTTAGCATGGGAGTCCTTATTGCCTACAAAATAGGTAATGGCCATGCACTAATTGGGAAATTAGCGCATGGCCATTAAAGAAAAATAGTAACATAGTATTTGATGGCAGAGAAAGACCTGTACAGTCCATCCAGTCTGCCCAACAAGATAAACTCATATGTGCTACTTTTTGTGTATACCTGACCTTGATTTGTATCTGCCATTTTCAGGGCACAGACCGTAGAAGTCTGCCCAACACTAGCCCCACCTCCCAACCACCGGTGCTGCCACCCAATCTCTGCTAAGCTTCTGAGGATCCATTCCTTCTGAATAGGATTCATGTTTATCCCACGCCTATAGCAACATAGTAGAATGCACACGTTTTACTGTCATGATAAAAGTGGTTGCAACATGTAGGAAACCCATGTGCAGACAACAGCATCAGACACTTTTTAGCGTTGCATAGTGAAAGGGCCCCTTAATTTTCAATTTCATTCCTTTCTTCAAACAGTCCAAAATTTTAGATGAATCATCCAAATATTCAAAAGGAGCTCAGTTACTGTATAAAGTATTCATGTACACGTGTGTTTTATACATTAACGTTTATATCTGCTCCCCTGCAGGCATAAATGACCTGTTTAAATTTAGCTGCAATTCCTGGTAGTTTAGCATGAGTACTTTACAAACACATAGGTGCCTATCAAGCTTATTTTCGAAAGAGAAGGACACCCATCTTCCAACACAAATCGGAAGATGGGCGTCCTTCTCAAAAGGCCCCCAAATCGGTATAATCAAAAGCCGATTTTGGGCATCCCCAACTGCTTTCCATCACGGGGATGACCAAAGTTCCCGGGGGCGTGTCAGAGGAGTAGCGAAGGCGGGACTTGGGTGTGCCTAACACATGGGCATCCTCAACCCATAATGGAAAAAAGGGCGTCCCTGACGAGCATTTGGACAACTTTACCTGGTCCTGTTTTTCTTACAACCAAGGCACAAAAAGGTGCCTGAACTGACCAGATGACCACCGGAGAGAATCGGGGATGACCTCTCCTTACTCCCCCAGTGGTCATTAACCCCCTCCCACCCTCAAAAATATCTTTAAAAATATGTCCTGCCAGCCTCTATGCCAGCCTCAAATGTCATACTCAGGTCCATCACAGCAGTATGCAGGTCCCTGGAGCAGTTTTAGTGGGTGCAGTGCACTTCAGGCAGGCGGACCAAGGCCCATCCCCCCCCTACCTGTTATACTTGTGGTGGTAAATGGGAGCCCTCCAAAACCCACCAGAAACCCACTGTACCAACACCTAGGTGCCCCCTTCACCCGTAAGGGTGTACAGTTGTGGGTAGTGGGGTTTGGGGGGGTTTGGGGGCTCAGCACACAAGGTAAGAGAACTATGTACCTGGGATCAATTTGTGAAGTCCACTGCAGTGCTCCATAGGGTGCCCATTTGGTGTCCTGGCATGTCAGGGGGACCATGGCACTATGAATGCTGGCTCCTTCCATGACCAAAGAACTTGCATCTGGTCATTTCTGAGATGGGCGTCCTTGGTTTCCATTATCAGAAATGATCAATTCTAGGGATGACCATCTCTAAGGATGACCTAAATTTCAAGATTTGGGCGTCCCCGACCGTATTATCGAAATGAAAGATGGGTGTCCATCTTGTTTCGATAATACAGGTTTCCCCGCCCCTCCTTCGGGACGTTTTGCAAGGACGTCCTCAGCAAAACTTTTGATTATGCCCCTCCACGTGTATTTATAAAATAGGATTGAAATAGGCATCTTCTTGCCCTCTCAACCTGTGTCCTGTTATAACATTCACTCCCCTTCCCCTCCCCCCTCCCCACACACATGCAGTATTTATTTAAAAAAAAAAAGTTAATGACTGAAAGACTAGCCTAATGGTTAATACAGGGAGCAGAAAACTTGGGGACCTGGTTCTGATTCCCACTGCATCTCCTTGTGACCCTGGGCAAGTCACTTTACCCTCCATTGATCCAGGTACAAAACTCAGCCCACTATGGACAGAGAAAGTGGTTTAGTACAGAAATGTGGTATATCAAATCCATTAGCCCCTTTAATGTAAATAATAATTCAAGATAAGAACTAAGGATCCATAGAGAGATTATTCTGAAACCAGAAAAACTGAGGACAATGTTTTCTCTAGAAAACGCTTTTGTCTTTTCATTCCTACCTACATATCTACTAACTATGCATTTCAAATATGTATTTACAGAAATGCTATCTAACAACCACATATGGTTTTCTGAACAGTCCATCACCTTCTAATAATAAGAAGCAATTTCTCTGCTCACTAATGAGACACAATGCCATCTTTCCAGTCTGTTAGATCTTTGCCCTACAACAGTACCAACCTCAGACTTTCTCAAGACCACATTTTACACAGATTAAAAATGGCTAAATAAGTATGGAGTCTACGTATTGCAGTTTTAACTAGTAAGTGCGGTTTCTGAAGCATCATTTATCTGTTTCTTAAAATAAATTACAAACCCATCTGAGTTTCACCTGAGTCTCTCTGGGGTCCTTTCACTAAGGTGCACTGAAAAATGGCCTGCGGTAGTGTAGGCGTGGGTTTTGGTTGCACGCAGGTCCATTTTTTCAGTGCACCTTCAAAAAATGCCTTTTTTTATTTTTGCCAAAAATGGATGTGCAGCAAAATAAAAATTGCCACTTGTCCATTTTGGGTCTGAGACCTTACTGTCAGCCATTGATTTAGTGGTAAGGTCTCTCATGTTAACCATGTGGTAATTGCCAATGCACATCAAGTCAGAGTTACCTCCTGATTTTCGCCGTGCGCCAGAAAATAAAATATATTTTCTGATGTGTGTAGCGGGCGCGTGTAAAAAATGAAATTACCTCATGGGCCACGTGGTAGCTGGGCAGTAACTCTGAATTGGCACAGATCAGGTGCATGTAGGTGCCTGCGTGGCTTAGTAGAAGGGCCCCTCTTTGAGGGATAGGCAAATTCAGTGCTTGACAGGGGCGTAGCTAGGTGGGGCCAAGGGGGCATGGGCCCCCACAGATTTAGCCCTGGCCCCCTCTACTTTCCACCCCCCTGCCACTTTCTACTCTCTCCCACCGCCACCACCGCTGACCCACCCCCGCCAGGTAACTTTGCTGGTGGGGGTCCCCAACCCCCACCAGCCTTAGTCTTCTTTAGCGCCAGTCTCCAGCATGTTCGCTGATCTGTGCTATGAGTCCTGCCTGACGTCCTGCATGCAACGTGCAGGACGTGCATGCAGGATGTCAGTCAGGACTCACAGCACAGATCAGCGAACGCGCCAGAGACTGGCGCTGAAGAAGACTAAGGCTGGCGGGGGTTGGGGACCCCCGCTAGCAAAGGTACCTGGTAGCGACAGTGGCTGAAAGTGGCGGGGAGGGTCAGCAGCAGCGGGGGGGGGGTCAGAAAGTGGCAGGGAGGATCAGTGGCAGGGGGCTCGGTGGCTGGGGGAGGCAGGCTAAAATGTGCCCCCCCTACCTTGGGCTCTGGATCCACCTCCCACCGAGGTCTGGTTATGCCCCTGGTGCTTGAGTACTGCACACAGGTAGGATTTTCGTTCCAAGATATCCACACTGGAAATGCATGAGCTGTATTTTCATGCACTGCTTCCATTGCATGCAAATGTATCTAATATATATTTTTTTGTGGATATCCTGAAAACCTAATTAGCATGTGGCATTGGAGTACAAGCATTGCCTGCCCTTGCTCTCCAATATTTTCAAAAGCTCAAATTCAGTGTCAGAAGTCTTGAACCAAAGGTCTGTTCCAACCACCTTCTGGAGAATCTTTACTTGGTGAACAAATTAATTTTATTTATTTATTTATTATAACGTACTATACCATCGTTAGGTAACTTGCAGATCACAATGGTGTACAATATTAAAATAAAAACATACATAATCCACAGGGGGAAGAGGAACTACAAAGTTAAATAGGATAGATAGCATTCAAAGCAAGAGAAGGCAACTAGCTAAGCCAAAGGGAGGCAAGACATAAAAGGTATGGGGACACGGTGATAGAAGAGTAAACCAGAACCTATCATTGATCGAAGACCTGACTGAAAAATATTTTCAGTATAAGATTAGTGTGTGCTGATGGGCACATTACCATGGGATGCCTAAGCGTGTCCCGCGGCAGTGCTTTTTACCATGTGGTAGGCACGCACTAGTGCCTACTGGGGCTTAGCAAAAGGGCCATTAAGTTTTGAAAAAATATATCTTTTTTAAAAAATGTCAGTAATTGAACTGATGATGATTGAAAGCTTTTGTACGTTTAAGTGGGCTAATACTTCTGATGGTCCAATGAACTACAGTGGCGTAGCCACAGGTGGGCCTGGGTGGGCCGGGGCCCACCCATTTAGTGCGCAGGCCCACCCAACAGTAGCATACATTTAGCGGTAGCTGATGGGGATCTCAAGCTCGGCCAGCTGAAGACTTCCCCCTGATGGTAACAAAAACGCTACTCTCCACGATACTGGCACCTGCACACGCTCAGTTTTCAGCGCATGCCTGCTGCATACTGCCAAGATGGAAAGTAGCATTTTCACGCTAGCTGAAATATTTTTTTTGGTGGTGGTTGGGAGGGGGGAGAACACTTGGTGCTCATCCACTTCTTGCCTAGGCCCACACAAAATTTGTTGTCTGGCTACGCCCCTGAATGGACAGCCTAAAGTTTTCAAGGCAACCTTTAAGAGATGATTCAGCTCGAATAGAGAGGGACATAGAATTCCATTGAAAAGGAGTTGTAAAGTTAAAGGCGCTGTGTCTGGTGGATTCTAATTCAGCATTTTTGGGGGCTTGGTAGACAGAGACGACAATCACTTAAAGAACAGAGAACCCGGGCTGGAGTACAGGGAATAGTGAGGTTGGAGAAATAAGGATGGTGGCCAATTCTAAATGCTTTAACGGCCAGAAGTAACTTGTAGGTAATCCGTTTGTCAATGAGCAACCAGTGGTGTTTAATGAATATAGGGAAAATATGATCTGTTTTGTGTGCATGGCAGAGGAGTCAGATTGCTGTGTTTTGGAGTGGTTGTAGTTTTTTGCGAAGGGATTGAGGGCAGCCCAGGTAAGATATATTGCAATAGTCAATTCTTGAAGTCAGTAATGAGATGATAAGTGAATGAAGGATGTTATGATCGAAATATCATCTAACAGCAGAGCTGACGTAAAATGAAGAAGCCAGTTTTACATAACTAAGATGTCTGAGGTGCAATCGACAGCCAAATAGCTAAAAGAGTCTACTGGTTGAATAATGCTACCAAAAAGAATGAGGAGGATCTTAGGAGTCAGGAGGCTTTGGATGAACCAATAAGCTATAGTTTTCTCTTTATTAAGGATCAGTCTATCTTCAAAGCAACCAACGTGATATCAAGGATAGACAACTTTGGATTGATAAGTCCCAGATATTTTTGCCATGCTTTCCATCACTACTAACAAATCATTTTTTCAAATGAGATATTTGTAATAGGTTGAACTTGGTGACATGATGCTTTCGTTTGGCTGACTCAATTGTGTAATCGTGAAAATTTTCCTGCTGCCATTGGCTAGTGCTCAACCAGTTATGCAAATAGCCTATTCAGAACACATACTGCCTTAGTAAATTAATAGCATTACATTAGCAAATACGTCTCCTCAAGGAGTTAAAATATTTCATAACTGATATAGAGGGGCATAATCGAACAGAAACGCCTATCTCCATGGGCGTTTATCTCCGAGAACGGGTCTGTGAAGGGGCGGACCGAACCGTATTTTCGCAAAAAAATAGACGTCCATGTTTTATTCGACAATGTGTGAGCTGGGCGTTTTTGCTTTTCAGCGATAATGGAAAATGAAAGCGCCCAGCTCAAAAACGAATAAATCCAAGGCATTTGTTCATGGGAGGGGCCAGGATTCGTAGTGCACTGGTCCCCCTCACATGCCAGGACACCAACCGGGCACCCTAGGGGGCACTTTTACAAAAACAAAAAAAAAGGTAAAAGAGCTCCCAGGTGCATAGCACCCTTCCCTTGTGTGTTGAGCCCCCCAAATCCCCCTCAAAACCCACTGCCCACAAGTCTACACCATTACTATAGCCCTAAGGGGTGAAGGGGGGCACCTACATGTGGGTACAGTGGGTTTGGGGGGGGGTTGGACGACTAAGCATTAAGCAGCACAATTGTAACAGGTAGGGGGGGGGTGGGCCTGGGTCCACCTGCCTGACGTCCACTGCACCCCCTAACAACTGCTCCAGGGACCTGCATACTGCTGCCTGGGAGGAGGGTATGACATTTGAGGGTGAAAATAAAAAGTTGTGAAACATCATTTTTTTGTGGTGGGAGGGGGTTAGTGACCACTGGGGGAGTCAGGGGAGGTCATCCCCGACTCCCTCTGGTGGTAATCTGGTCATTTAGGGCACTTTTTGGGGCCTTATTCGTGAAAAAACAGGGTCCAGGAAAAGTGCCCTAAATTCTAGCTACAAACGCATACTTATTTTCCATTATCGCCGAAAGGCGCCCATCTCTGTTCGGGTGATAACCACGCCCCAGTTCCGCCTTCACCACGCCTCCGACACGCCCCCGTCAACTTTGTCCGC
>NC_044031.1:737102149-737182149 GCF_901765095.1 Microcaecilia unicolor | reverse complement strand
TATGAAATTGTCTCACTCTTCAGAAGATAAATTATTAACCTTCATTTTTTCCATTTTACGGATCCTTTTCGGCTCCCCCATTCTTTTCATATATTTCGTTGCTTTCTACAAATGTATCTGTATTTTATAAATGGATAAAGACTCACAGATCCATGTTATGCGTGTATAGAATGTGTTGTATATGTGGAATTGGTATTGATCACCAATATGCACGCATCCTTAGAGAAAGAGAGAGAACCGAGTTATTTTAGCACGAAAACAGATGTAAAACGCTGTGCTTTCTATGTCTATATGTACCTGAGATATCTTTTTCTGAGTTTGTAAATTAATTCTGTTTGACTTAATTTTTAAATTCATAGTTCAGTTCTTTATTTTATCATTCAGTAATTACTTTCACCCCAATCCTCGCTTATCGGAAGTTCACCTTACATTTCCTAAAGGGAATTTTTGAAGTTTTTTTTCTCATAAGTTTTTTTTTAAAGATTTCATATCATTTGTATTGAATCTTCCATGCCCTGGCAGTTTGTACAACCTGGCTGAACTGTCCCTATACAAAAAGAAACTATCACACGCCTAAAAATGGCTGTAATTTTTTTTTTTTTTAAATCAGGTACCGGACTATTATTGATACTTTCATATGAGCTATTAAAGCTTCAGCTGTCAGAGACACAAGCGGATAATGTAGCGGAAGTGACAACTGGGATCTCCAGCTGATGCAAGCCATGACGTATTATATTTCGATACACTGTACTGTAATGCTACCCACACTATATCTGAAAGACCGAAACTTCTGTTTATTTTATAGAACAAGGAATGGGATTACAAGAATTCAAAACAAAGCAAATAAGTCACACCCGTATAAATAGAAGGTTATTGTAATGGCGGGGGGGGGGGGGGGGGAAAGTGTCAGGTACAGTATTTAATTCTTTCCAGCAGCTCTTTTAGATTGTAAGCTCCTGTGAGCAGGGACTGTCCTTCCATGTTAAATTGTACAGCGCTGCGTAACCCTAGTAGCGCTTTAGAAATGTTAAGTAGTAGTAGTAGTCCTTTCTCTACATTTAATACATTTAAAAGATCAATACAATGGCAAGCTTTATACTGCTAAACCAGTTTTACTTTCCTATATTCCTCCTGGCCAGGTGCCCAAAAAAACCTGTCCACCACAATGACAGAGCTGATTTCCATTCGCATAAGTTCTTTTAGCAACCTACATAAGAGAGCTGTGGCAGCCTTTATGTTGATCTAAGTCACTTAAAAATGTTGAGAGGTTGTCAACAAGGAATTCTTCAGAAAACTTAAGACTAAAACAATCATTTTTATTCTTCTCGTTCACCTTTTGATGTGAGGAAATGCTGCAAGAGTTTTCAAGAATCGATATTTTGCCAGTAATCATCCCCTCGTTCTCTAAGTGTCTTCAACCCTCTTTTCCCGTTCCATCTGTTATTCTTTGATATTTACTTATAGCCCTGTCTTCCTATTTGTGATTTTTTTTTCCGAGTTGCTTTTGAGGGAGGTGTAGAAGATTGTTACTTACTTTACCTTAAAAAAAAATCGGGGTGAAGTCCTAACACACTTTGCAAATTTTCTAGGGAGATTAAAGAATTCGAATGTGTTATAACAGGCTTGACGTACTCAAATATTTCGCTATAGACATGCCTCGGGAAAAATTCTTTAGAACATGTGGTCCATTAAATATTCTCAATCCAGTTTTCTATATTAATTCTCAAGTATGTTTGAGTTTCATTTCTTAAGCCAATGAAAGTTGAATAAAGAAATGAAAAATAGCTTCTCTACGTACTTCTTGTAAGTGAATTCCTAGTACTGTAGGGGGTATTTATTCAGATTACTTGGTAAATCCATGTCGTTTGAGAAATAATTGAATAAAATTAAGTGAAAACTTTATAGATAAGCAATTTACTGTTTAATAGACATTGTGAAGAGTTAGTGAATATTTTGCAGCTAGGACAGCCTTCAATAATTAACTGATGTTCAGCTTTCATTAATTATGTACGTTTTATTTTCTTATAATCATCAACTACATTTCTTGTACTACAGAAAGCAGACGAAACAAAATTGGGGGATTTCAGATTAAATAGAGTGAACAACTTCCATTGACTGAAATTTCATTTCAGGACCCTGGACAAGAAAAAGAAGCGTGACCTCTGTTAGAACTGTGTATGAAGTTAATCTACTTAATCAAGATCAAATTTGTGGCTACGAGAAACTGCTTAATACATTTAACAAAATACCAGGGTGAGAGGACACTTTTTGGGTTGGAGAAGAGGATGCAAGCAAATCAACATCCATACCAGCCCTCAGACTCCCACTTCGTGATGTTCTATTGGGCAAAACACACCAAGGTCCAGTGATCCAATCTGCTACTAGTGAAAAATATGTTCATGCAAGTAATGATGAGAAGGAAATATAAGTAATTATTCAGAGATACTAACCTTGTCTCTGATGAACCCTAAACCCTGATTTTTGCTCTCTGTCTTGACTCAATGGTGAGTTCCACAGAGAAAGGACGTCTCTTATGTATTGTAGTGCTACATAAATATTTAGTAGTGATAGTAGTGGGTAGCAATTAGAAGTCCCTTGCAAATCCAATCACCTCTGATTAATTTAGTTTCATTTAATACTTTTATTCTGTCTTCTCTGTCAAAGACCATACAAAGTAGATCATAATGATGAGGTTGTCATATGTTGTGCTGTGCTATAAGGCAAGACCATAAGTATCATAATACTACTACTACTTATCATTTCTAAAGCGCTACTAGACGTATGCAGCGCTGTACACTTGAACATGAAGAGACAGTCCCTGCTCGACAGAGCTTACAATCTAATTAGGACAGACAAACAGGACAAACAAGAGATAAGGGAATATTAATAGTTTCTAATTTCAAAAGAGAGAACAGTCAAAGGCCACCATACAAAAACTGGTCAATTTAATTCTCACAGTATACATTGCATGACTTCTAGAAATGTCATATATTATCTCAGAAGCTAGAAATCCATGATATGGTCATTTATAAATTAAATAAAATGATATCCAATTCATGGGATCTGATGTCATATAGAGGCATTAAACATGAAATATACACATCCATAGGAAAGACAATCTGTAAACTTCATGGGATATATGTTACTTAAGCTTTTGACAGGCAACTGGAAATTCATCTTGTGGAGAATGGGTACAAGTGAGATTGGTCTTAGTGTTCTTTCTCAACAAGCTTTTCAGTAAAAGGTTCATAATCCATATTTTTTCCTTGAAAGAATAGATTAGTACAGAAAGACTAACATAATCCCTATGCCTCCCCCAGGTGGACAGCATCTCCCCTTCCCCTCTTTCCTAGGTAGCCAGCATCTCCGCAACCCTCTCTATCCTACCCATCGCCAACATCTCATTTCCCCTTGCCTTCCCTACCCTCACCCTGTGTCCATCATCTCCTTCCTCTTCCCTCCTCACTTTCAGTTCTCTCCTGATATTATGCCCTTACCTCTTCCTGGGCCAATCCAGATTTTAAGGAAAACTGAACACTGCACAAACCCTGTAAGTATAGGCCCATGCTGAACTGCTGCCATTTTCTGCTTCACCAATAGGGAATATGCCTGAGGTGGGGGGGGGGGAGAGAGCAGCAGGACAAGGCAACACTTGAGAATGAGCCTGTGCTTACAGGAACCACAGAGCACTCAAATGTTCTTTAAACTTCAATTCAGCATGAGAGAAGATAGGGGGCAGTGTTGACAGGTCCAACAGGAGCAAGGATCTTATGTGCACTGGAGCCTCACCTCTGCCCCCCACCCCACCCCTAGCCCCAATTCTGCCTATTCTGCCTAGTGACAGGGCAGACCCTGCTATTTACTAATAATGTGGACTGCAGAAGTATCCTGGTGTGGTTACAGCACCAGGCCTGACATCCAGGTGTACCTAGTTCAAATCCCAGCTGCTGCTCCTTGTGAACTTGGCTAAGTTACATAACCTTCCATTGCCTTAGGTAGAAAAATTAGATTGTGAGCCCTTCAGGAATAGGGAAATACCTACAGTACCTGAATGTAACTCACCTTAAGCTTGTTTTTTTTGTTGTTGTTACATTTGTACCCCATGCTTTCCCACTTATGGCAGGCTCAATGCAACTTACATAGGGAAATAGAGGGTTAAGGCACTTGCCCAGAGTCACAAGGAGCTGCCTGTGCCTGAAGTGGGAATTGAACTCAGTTCCTCAGGACCAAAGTCCACCACCCTAACCACTAGGCCACTCCTGCTACTATTTGAGATTCTACATGGAATGTTGCTATTCCACTAGCAACATCATTCCATGTAGAACACTAGCAATAGCAACATTCCATTAGAAGTCAGCCCTTGCAGATCACCAATGTGGCCGTGCAGGCTTCTGCTTCTGTAAGTCTGACGTCCTGCACAGAAACAGAAGCCTGCGCAGCCTTCTACATGGAATGTTGCTAGTGGAATAGCAACATTCCATGTAGAATCTCCAATAGTAGCAACATTCCATGTAGAATCTCCAATAGTATCTATTTTATTTTTGTTACATTTGTACCCTGCGCTTTCCCACTCATGGCAGGCTCAATGCGGCTTACATGGGGCAATGGAGGGTTAAGTGACTTGCCCAGAGTCACAAGGAGCTGCCTGTGCCTGAAGTGGGAACTAAACTCAGTTCCTCAGGACCAAAGTCCACCACCCTAACCACTAGGCCACTCCTTGTGAAAAAGGTGTGAGCAAAATTTAAAAAAAAAAGATCATGTTACTGGCAAACAGTGAAATACATATTAGTAAATCTAGCCCCAAATGGATCACTGTTTTCTAATACCACACAGTCAAATAAATAAATAAATATTTGGCCATCAAGTTAGTCATAACACTCAAGACCAGATAAAAACTATCAGACAGTGGCCAGAGTGCTCTTTGCCATAAAGCATATGGGGGACAGATTTAAAGTCCTCAAAATATATACATTAGAACAATGGTGGGACAGGGGAAATAACATAGAGATATTTAAATACTTCCACAGGAGGTGGGCCTCTTTCAGTTAAATGGAACTCTGGAATGAGGGGACATAGGGTAAAGGTGAAAGGAGATAGGCTCAGGAGTAATCTAAGAAAATACTTCATTACCAAAAGTGTGGTGGATGCATGGAATGGTCTCCCAATGGAGGTGGTGAAAATGAGGCCTGTATCTGAATTCATGAAAGCATGGGACAAGCACAGATGATCTGAGAAGGAGAAGAGCTTATTAGTATGCATGGATAGGCAAACTGGATAGGCCATAATATCTTTATCTGCCATCGTTTTCTATGTTTCCAAGGCTGGGGGGCGGGGGTTCTCAACTGTAGTAAACATGGCATAGAACTGAAGAATAACTTGGAAATTATCCTGAGATTCTTCAGCAGAAGTCTTGAGTACAAATCAAAGATTCAATAAAAGAAAATCGAATTAATTAAGGGAGGAAGGGAGGAAAGACTTGTAAATCTGAATAACTATCCCTCATAAAAATTTAAGACAGAGACATTACATGCTTTCAATGTACAAATACATTAAATAGCAATGCTACTTAAAAGACTGGAAGCGGTGCAAAGAAAAGCTACAAAAATGGTATGGGATTTGCGTTGCAAAACTGTACGAGGAGAGACTTGCCGACCTGAACATGTATACCTTGGAGGAAAGGAGAAACGGGTGAGATGATACAGATGTTCCAATATTTCAAAGGTGTTAATGTGCAAGCAAACCTTTTCCGGAGACAGGAAGGCAGTAGAACTAGAGGACATGAATTGAGGTTGAAAGGGGGGCAGACTCATGAGTAATGTCAGGAAGTATTTTTTCACGGAGATAGTGGTGGATATGTGGAATGCCCTCCCACGGGAGGTGGTGGAGATGAAAACGGTAATGGAATTCAAACATGCTTGGGATAAGCACAAAGGAATCCTGTTTAGAAGGAATGGATCTGTGGAATCTTAGGGGAGATTAGGTGGCAACATCAGAAATTGGAAAGCAAAACCAGTGCTGGGCAGACTTCTACGATCTACGCCCTGTTCGTAACTGAATAGATATGGATGGCCTGGAGTGTAAATTTTAAGGGGCTTTGACCTTAGCTTCAGAACTTTTAGTACAAGAAGAGTGCTGGGCAGACTTCTACGGTCTGTGCCCTGAGAATGGCAAGAACAAGTCTAACTCGGGTATACACATAAAGTATGACATACCATGTAAAATGAGTTTATCTTGTTGGGCAGATTAGATGGACCGTTGAGGTCTTTATTTGCTGTCATTTACTATATGTTACAATGTTATTAGTACTGTATGGTATGGGATTTGCGCTACAAGACGTATGAGGAGAGACTTGCTCACCTGAACATGTATACCCTGGAGGAAAGGAGAAACAGGGGTGATTTGATACAGACGTTCAAATATTTGAAAAGTATTAATCCGCAAATGAACCTTTTCCGTAGATGGGAAGGCGGTAGAACTAGAGGACATGAAATGAGATTGAAGGGGGGCAGACTCAAGAAAAATGTCAGGAAGTATTTTTTCACAGAGAAAGTGGTGGATACTTGGAATGCTCTCCCGCGGGAGGTGGTGGAGATGAAAACGGTAACGGAATTCAAAAATGCGTGGGATAAACAGAAAGGAATCCTGTTCAGAAGGAATAGATCCTCAGAAGCTTAGCGGAGATTGGGTGGCAGAGCCAATGGTGGAAGGTGGGGCTAGTGGTTGGGAGGCGGGGCTAGTGCTGGGCAGACTTCTACGGTCTGTGACCTAAAAATGGCAGATACAAATCAAGGTCAGGTATACACAAAAAGTAGCACATATGAGTTTATCTTGTTGGGCAGACTGGATGGACCGTACAGGTCCTTCTCTGCCATCATCTACTATGTCATCTACTATGTAAAGGAGCTATTTACCAAAAGAATAACTTAAAGAAGAAGTGAATCGCCTCTAAAACTAGAGAGGTGTAAGCTTCACAATTTTCAGAAGATTCATATTTTTACAGAGCAAAAATGCCGTGGCATATGCTTTTTGAGGAAGTCTTCTACTTACTGTGCACCAAAGTACATATTCAAAAGAAGATTGCATGTGCTCCTGGAGAGCAAAGAAAGGTCAGTGGCTGGCTATGGGTATCTGTTTTGATTTTTTTTTTTTTTTTTTTTTTTTTTTTTTGCTGGTCTATTTTTCTTCCTGCCTTAGTGCAAAAGGCTTGTCCAGACCCCATTAACAGGGGGGAGGGATGAGCCAATCCCCTTTTTCGGGTAAGCTATGGCAGGCTCTGGCTGACTCTTGCTGTCAGGAGACTGGTAGGATGGCTTATGGGTTAGGCCTTTGCTATGGAAAGGCCCAGAGCAGAGGAATAGTGAGCAGCCCTGATTGGCAAGCTATTTTTTGGAAGTGGCCCAGACAATTCCTGGGCAGAATGGAGGGTCCAGCAGAGCAAATAAATGCCAGCCTCTCCAAGAACCAGGATTCTTCCTCCTCAGAGGTGACTTGCTTACTTGCATTGTCAGCATACCAGAAGGCAGGACCCAGGAGAGGAGGTAGTATCCTATCGTGGATTTAAAAAACTGGTTAAAAGATAGAAAACAGAGAGTAGGGTTAAATGGTCAGTAATCTCAATGGAGAAGGGTAGATAGTGGGGTTCCCAGGGGTCTGTGCTGGGACCGCTGCTTTTTAATATATTTATAAAGGATCTAGAGAGAGAGAGAAGTAACTAGTGAGGTAATTAAATTTGCTGACGACACAAAGTTATTCAAAGTTGTTAAATCACAAGAGGATTGTGAAAAATTACAAGATGACCTTACAAGACTGAGAGACTGGGCATCTAAATGGCAGATGACTTTTAATGTGAGCAAGTGCAAAGTGATGCATGTGGGAAAGAGGAACCTGAATAATAGTTATGTAATGCAAGGTTCCACATTAGGAGTCAACAACCGGGAAAGGGATCTAGGTGTCATGGTTGATGGTATATTGAAACCCTCTACTCAGTGTGCGGTGGCCGCTAAGAAAGCAAATAGAATGTATTATAAGGAAAGGAATGGAAAATAAAAATGAGAGCATTATAATGCCTTTGTATCGCTCCATGGTGTGATACAAAAGTACAGAGAAGGGCAACGAAAATGATAAAGGAGATGGGACAACTTCCCTATGAGGAAAAGCTAAAGCAGCTAGGGCTCTTCAGCTTTGAGAAAAGATGGCTGAGGGGAGATATGACAGAAGTCTATAAAATAATGAGTGGAGTGGAACGGGTAGACGTGAATCCCTTGTTTACTCTTTCCAAAAATACTAGGACTAGGGGCATGCAATGAAGCTAGAAAGTAGTAAATTTAAACAAATCAGAGAAAATATTTCTTCACTCAACGTGTAATTAAACTCTGGAATTCGTTGCCAGAGAATGTAGTAAAAGTGGTTAGCTCAGCGGGGTTTAAAAAGGTTTGGATGGCTTCCTAAAGGAAAGGTCCATAGACCATTATTAAAATGGACTTGGGTAAAATCCACTGCTTATTTCTAGAATAAGCAGCATAAAATGCATTGTACTGGTTTGGGATCTTGCCAGGTACTTGTGACCTGGATTGGCCACTGCTGGAAACAGGATGCTGGGCTTGATGGACTTTCCAAGTATGGGAGCTCTCCTTTCTGACTGGTAATTCCTTCTCTGAGGCTCCACTGGACCAGGTAAGGGCCTTAGTTGCTGTTGAGCTTGCTTTGGAACTCTCTGCGCCCACACAAATGTCTAAAGAGATGGCATGTGCTGTAATAGCTGCTGATTCTGTTTCGGCCCAGACAGCAAAAAAAAAAAAAAACCCAAAAGGTTATGTTGCTGTTGCTCAAATTGATAGTGTAGTGGGCTTTCCTTCTTCTGACCGCTCCTGCTGTGCTTTTGGTGCTGTTTTGTCCCCTGCTGCCCTCTTTGCTCTGGGCTCAGGTTTCACTGCTACTTCCTGTTTGGCCTCCAGGAAAGTGTGTGTGTGTGTGGGGGGGGGGGGGGGGGGGGGGGGTTCTTGCTCCTGTCTGCCTGTAGATACTTCTGTATCAGATAATCACAAAATAGCAATTTCTGATTATTACCAAATAGATATATGAAAATAGATATATAAAACTATATGTACGAGTGATTATGCAACTATAATATACCCTAAGAAGATTACACACTTAGCAGTGAGTTAGGCTACTGACCACAAATCCTGGGACAAACTAGTCCTTTACAGATAAAAAACATAGACTATCTATACCCTGAACTATATGTAGTACTAATCAAGGTTTACACTCTATAATTGGTTATACTCTAATACATAATAACATTATACCTATAACTGTTGAAAATACAAAAATCCTTTAATTTTATTTATTTATAAGAAATACCCTGAACTATAGGTAGTAAATCACACTTCTCTCACCCTGCAGTCCGCAGTTTGCAGACTTCCGGTGTGGTAAAGAATCGAATTCCTCTGTTGAGACTTTTCTGCAAACCTATCCCAGTTCAAGAATAAAATCCAAGGTCTTTGCTCTGTGCTCTGGTTCACAGTCTTGTGGGAAGCTACAGAGCTACAGCAGAACTGACCTTGTCAGCTTTTATCACAAAGAATTCAGTTCACTGGTGTTTTGGAAAATCAGTCTCTCTAGCACCTCTGAAACAGATGATACCCCAGACCAATCTTCTTCTCTTCTCCTCTCTTCTCTTCTAACTTCTCCCAATTGGCATCCCTGTCATTCAGGTGATATCTATAGACCAATCACAAACTGTGTACTTCTATCCAGCAGAATTCACGGTCATGCTGAGAGACCTTGTGATTAGCAAAGAAACTCTTATCAGTCACAAGTCTGATGGTATCAAACTTCCTATTGGTTCACATATACTCCGGGAGACTCTTTCTCTGAAGTAAGCTCCTCTGTGTTTCCCAGGAGATAACTGGAGGCTAGTTTGCAGTAAACAATGTGTTTTTGGATGAAGTCATCACAGCTATGCCATGCAGTAGTATTCCATAGTAGAGAACTGGTTTCTGAGGGTTTCTATCCACAGGCTATAGAATCCATTGAAAAACCTTAATAAAAATATGAAAAAAAAAAAAGAACAGGAAAAGATGTTCAGGCTTACCAGGCTTCTGACCAGCAAAGGTGCCTACATGTCTCCCTCTGACTTTTGTAGTAATTCTGAGTAGTTTTCCAGCTGCAGTGGTGACAGTTTGACTCTAGAGAAAAGGAATGGGACTTGATATACCACCTTTCTGTGGTTTTTTTTTGCAACTACATTCAAAGTGGTTTACATAGTATATACAGGTACTTATTTGTACCTGGGGCAATGGAGGGTTAAGTGACTTGCCTAGAGTCACAAGGAACTACAGTGGGCATCGAACCCAGTCCCCCAGGATCAAAGTCCACTGCACTAACCACTAGACCACTCTCTTTGTGGGAGATGTGCTTAACGATGAAGTCTACAACTCCTCCTCCATGGTTAAAGCTACTGCTGTTGTTCTCGCCAAATTGAATGGAGATTGCTCTGGTCTGCATTGCTGGCCCATTCATGGACAGGCCCCTTCCAGCGCTGAGACTCTCTCCCCTAGTTATTATTCCTAAATAAAAAAGAGCCAGGAACATTGTGGCTCATATATAGTCTACCTCACTGTGCTGTCAGTTCTGTTAATGACGGGATTCCATGTGAATATTACATTGTCCATTATGATTTGTTTGACTTGACCCTGTCCATGGTTCAGATGCAGCCCAGGTGCCCTGATGGCTAAGGTGGACATTGAGTCGGCCTTTCAGCTCCTGCCTGTCCATTCAGATTCCTTTCATTTGCTTGGTTTCAAGTTTCAAATTCAATACTACTTCGACAAATATATGCCCATGGGATTTTCAATCTCATGTGTATATTTTGAATGTTTAGCACTTTTCTTCGTTGGGTGGTCAAGTGTTCCTCAGGTTTGTCTTCCATTGTCCATTACCTGGATGATTTCCTATTTGTTGGACCGGCGGGATCCCCTGATTGTGACCATTTAATGGGGATTTTTATGAACATGGTTCGTGGCTTTGGGGTTCCTTTATCTGAGGAAAAAACAGAAAGGCCTACCATGGTCTTAACCTTTCTAGGCATGGTGACCAGGCTGCCACTTGATAAAGTGACAGGCTTAATGGAGTTGGTGTCCAGAGTACGTGCTGCTAATAAGATGCCCTTGTGCATCATTCCATCCCTTATTGAAAGTCTCAGTTTTGCTTGTAGGATGGTTCCCTTGGGTCGAGCTTTCATCTGATGTCTGTCAGCTGCAATAGCAAAGGTTTCTAAACCCATACTGTTCAGCAGCACTTCATTGCCAACATGAACGCTGATCTGCTGGTACCACAAAATTCAATACTGTTGCCCATTCTATTTAATATCTACCTCATGGCACTATTTAAGCTGACTTGGTCAATGGATGACATGCAGCTACTTATACCCATTGAACCAGACTTACCTACAGCCCTGAATAAACTGACTAACAGCTGAATAACATCAATTGAAGAATGGGCTAAAAACAACCAACTTTGCCTGAAACAAAGTAAAATTAAACTCCCATGGGTCCCTAGCACAAATTGGCACATATCTGACATTAAGATCTCTTTTGGGAGATACAAACGCCCCCTTAGATCACACGTCAGGAACCTTGGGGTACAGCGAGACTGAACACTTATGCTGATCCCCCAAATCCAAACAACCTTCAGGAGCTACTTCTATCATCTTTGACAACTACACTGCCCCTCTCTATACATTGAGAATGCAAGTCTTGTCACAGTGGTTAACACTATGATAACACCAAGACTGGATTACTGTAATGCACTCTACATTGCTCTGACTACAAAAGGTTTGCACCAGCTCCAATTGATTCAGAATGCTGATAAAAGGTTCAAGGTGATGCAATCATGATACACCATTTCTGCAAAACCTTCACTGGCTACTAGTGCAATACAAGGCTAAATTTAAAACTCTAGGTCTGATCTTCAAGGCCCTTAAAGCAAATGGACCAGAGGAAGAATGAATTGCTTATCTATTTGAATTGCTTATCTATTTTCTTCTAATTTACTTTATATTTTCTGTACTTTAATTGCAATAATATTCTGTACTTCTCATTCCGGAAATGGCGATCGCCACTACGGCATAATGTAAGCCACATTGAGCCTGCAAAGAGGTGGGAAAATGTGGGATACAAATGCAGAAAATAAATAAATAAATAAAGAAAGAACAGGATCTCCCTGTACACACCTCTAAGGTCACTAAAGTTATCCCAAGGAAAATCCCTAATCACACTGTCTCCAAAGGACATCACACAATGTGACATCTGCCAACAAGCCTTTCCAGGAGTAGAGAGTTGCATGAGGACAGAAATTTCACCCATCACCGCCCATCTCCAATGGAATCTAACCCATACCCACCCAAACCTGCTAAGATCCATTCAATCCCCTTGCTCACAGCTCTCTGCTTCCTCCCAACCCCAACAGCCTCCCGTGGATTTTTTGGATGGTATTCACTATTCAACCAATGAGTGTTCCAAGCCTTGGTATGGTGTTCCAGCTGCCTCTCTGGGCATTCCAAGCCTCCAACTGCCTCTCTCAGTGCATTCTAGAGTAGTCTCCGCATTCTGGAATGTATTCCCTGTAAGGCTTTACTCAACACAAGACTACTTCTACTTCAAGAAGCAAGTGAAAACTTGAATGCTCTCCCAAGCCTTTAATGGAAGAAATTACTAACTTATTAGTCACACATATGCAAGGGCAAACACCAGCTGCAACATACAGTAGCAGGGCTTGCATATCCGCTTCTTTCACAGAAAGGGTGGTGGATGCGTGGAATGGCCTCCTGGTGGAGGTTATAGAGACTAGAACTGTGTCTGAATTTAAGAAACCATGGGACAGGCACATTGGAACCCTTAGGAAAAGAAAGATTTAGTGGTTGCTGATGAAGGGCAGACTGGATGGGCCTTTTGGCCCTTATCTGGTGTCATGTTTCTATGTTTCTACCCTATGCACCTTTCTGGCTTCATGTGCAACTAAGTTAATCCCCTTGTTCTCTATCTGTTACTCTATCTTATCTGTCTATATGTTCCACCAACACTTACACACTATGCTGTCTATAAAGATGTTTTATTGGACATTGCGTTAACATTTACTCTTGGAGGAATTCTACGCAAAATAAAATTGAAAATTCTGCACACAATATTTTCAAATTCTGCAAACTGAATTTATAGAGTTTTATGTAGAATTACCCCATCATAAGGCCTGAAATCCCTTCCTGCTTTTTCCTTTCTCAGACTCCAGCCTCCTCAGTTCCTTCTCTCACTCCAACTGCAGTTGTCTCTCCCTGTAAATCTCAACAAGACTGGTAATTCCGTCTGCCCCTATCATTGTATCTCTCCTCCCACCCTCCCCTCTGGTTCACCCTAAGTTTGATCATCCACACAGCAGTGGCACACCTTCAGCTTGCTACTTCCACCCCCATGGCACAATCTCTGCTTTCTCTGCCCCCTCCCCATCCTCATGGCGCACTCACACCTTGATCTGCCCCCTAACCCCCATGGTACACTCGAACGTTGCTCTTCCCCCTCCCCCCTCCACAATCCCCCATTACCCTTCACCTTTACTCTGCCCCAATCCCCCACTGCACTCTTTTTTGCTCTGTCCCCGATCCCTCTTTGCACAATCACCTTTCCTCTGGCTCTCTTATTTTCAGTCACGGGCACTCTCACTCACACTTTCCTTGTCCTGCTGACCTCCCTTGGCAAGGAGTAAGAGAACTGCTGCACATGAAGATCACAGTTCACAAGAACAGTCAGGTCTAAGCCAGCACAAGGGGAGGGAGTGACCTGATGTACAGTGGTTCACTTCCTTGTCCTCTTGCTGTGCAAGCTGATTGGGAGAGCAGAAGAGAGAGTGAGCATAGCTGCTGCTGCCCATGCCAGTGCTGCTCATTAGCAGAATAGAAGATCTACAGAAAGTTGAAGCCAGCCTTAGCCATGGAGATATGCACCACATTACCATTTTCAATTATCAACAGCAACATAAAATTAATTTGAATAAGCAATGTGAATCTGGAAAAGTTAGAGTCAACTTTTCATCTGTTTAAAATTGTAAGACTTTGTCTTCAGTGGGTTATTGGCAACTGTAAGTCTCAGCAAATTCCACTGGACATTGAGATAGAATCTACATTTGTCAACAAACAAATGAACAGCTGTAACATGTGGAGGGTAATTTTATAAGGGGGTAGCTTGTTTAAGAAAGCAAATAAGAGCCTACTTTGATGCTATTTTATAATAAAAAAAAAAACATATGGGCATGAAATACTAGCTTAAGTGGCAAAAATGACACCTACACTGCAGATGTGGAAATTATACCTTACTGAAAAACAGGTGTAAATGTGTGTGTGCCTAGGCTGTTTAAGTATGTACATATATTAACATATTTTAGAATCTGTCAAAGTACGCATGGTCATGTCAACAAGTGCATTTTTATGCCAGCTGGAATTGTATAACTTGTCATTCACATGCATATTTACCACATATGTGTAAAAATGATTTTATAAAACTATCTCCAAGGGTCCTTTATACATAGACAAACATGGGAGAAAACCTTTAATGTGTAGGTTTTTAAGACCCAGCAGATGAGGTGGAAGCACTGAATAAGTGGATGAGTAGCCTAACAGTTAGTGCAGTGGGCTGAGAACCGGGGTGGGGGAGGGGGGGGATCAGATTTGATTTCCACTGCAGCTCCTTATGACCCTGGGCAAGTCACTTAACCCTCCATTGTCCTAGGCACAAAAACCTAGATTGTGAGCCCATTAGGGCCAGAGAAAGTACCTATATTTAATAAGAAATCTTTAACCCCTAAGAGAGAAAACTCAGTCTCTCATGAATAAATAGCCCACAGAGCCTCAACCTCCTACCAAACACAGGAACAGTGACAGGGAGGAAAGTTAAAACCAAGGCGTAAGTGGCAGTTACAACCCAAAATAATAAGATAGCACTAGAAGTAACTGAACAGAGCTCTCCCAGAACTACCATATCTGGGAGAGCAGGGAGTATCTGCCTGAGGTGGCAGTGGTTGCATATGTAAATTTGTATGTTTAGCCAAAAAGGACAAACCACTGCTAAGTAGGCTGGATGTGTCATTTTGGTCTTTATCTACCCTCATCCTATATAATAAAACTCACCTCCAACATTCTGAAGCTGACTGCATGGCTGAGACATTCCTGCTCTCTGTATCCATCTCCTGAATTGACGTCACGTACTTCCGGGTTCGTCACAAGCAGAAGTGACCAACCACACAAGGTTTCTCGGCTTCAGAATGTTGGAGGTGCATTCTATTAAATAGGATTGGTCAGTCCCTTGAAGCACAGCCAGAGCTCAGCGTCCTGCACAGTAATGCTCAGACACCAGAGAGAGAGGGGGCGGGCCTGACACCAGAGGGGAGGGGGGGCCTGACACCAGAGAGGGGGGGAGGTATCTCTGTCACACACACACACACTCTCTCTCTCACAGTCAGTCTTTCTTTCTCTCACTCTCACACACTGTCTCTCACACAGTCTATGTCTCACACTGTATCACATTCACTCTCTATGTGTCACACAGTCACTCACACACTGTCTTGGTTTCATAAACTCAGTCTCACAGAGAGTCTGTGTCTCACACACACTCTTTCTCTCGCACACACACTGTATCTGTGTGAAACACACTCTCTCACACACTGTCTCACATATGCACTTGCACACACTCTCATTCTCACACACACACTCTCTCTCTCACAGTCAGTCTTTCTTTCTCTCACTCTCACACACTGTCTCTCACACAGTCTATGTCTCACACTGTATCACATTCACTCTCTATGTGTCACACAGTCACTCACACACTGTCTTGGTTTCATAAACTCAGTCTCACAGAGAGTCTGTGTCTCACACACACTCTTTCTCTCGCACACACACTGTATCTGTGTGAAACACACTCTCTCACACACTGTCTCACATATGCACTTGCACACACTCTCATTCTCACACACACACTCTCTCTCTCACAGACACACTCACAGACACACTCACACCCAGACTCACTCTCTCTCTCTCATACACACACACTCGCACATTCACTCTCTCTCACACACACAGTCACACTCACATACACTTTCTCAAACATACACACTCCGAGGAAAACCTTGCTAGCGCCTGTTTCATTTGTGTCAGAAACGGGCCTTTTTTACTAGTTTACTATGTTTGTATTGGAAGCCCAGAAGGTTATAGAAAAGATGTATGCTTGTCAGCCTCTCTCTTAACAACAAGTCAACTAGGAGACACAAAACTTTATATAGTGAAACTTGTTCATTGAAGGGTATAAGCTGAATAGTGATTCAGTCCATAATAAAGCAGTCATATCAGCAGTTTTCCAAAGTTTTTCCTAGTTATCCATTCCCATTATTACACGTATAAATAAACTGGAGTGCTGCTACCCTGGTCTTCATTCCCATCTCAAATACATATGATGCAAATACATTTCAACTAAGAATACAGCACACAGCAGTTGACTGTTGAAATGTTCGACAAGTTGTTTCACCCAGAACTAGAGGAACCCACTTTGTCTTTAGATATGAGTGGGTGAAAAAAAAAACACCACCTCTGATAGAGGACTCATAACTTTCCTGACATTAGTATTTTTATTTATTTTATTTATTGCATTTGTACCCCACATTATCCCACCTTTTTGCAGGCTCAATGTGGCTTACAGGGTGTTAATATGATATAGTCATTACATAGTCTTAGATACAGTCGGTAATAAGTTGAGGGTAAATGAGGATTTAGATGGAAAGGTGTTAGGTAAGGTCGTGTGAGAGGTGTTTTAAAGCACTGGGGTGATTTAAGGCGTGATTTGATTCATTAAGGATGTCTTTTGTAGGCCTTGTTGAAGAGATGTGTCTTCAAAGATTTGCAAAAACTAGTTAAGTTGTCCATGGTTTTCATGGCCATGGGGATTGTGTTCCATATCTGTGTGCTTTTGTACGCAAAGGTAGTAGCGTATGCCTGTTTGTATTTAATTCCTTTACAGCTGGGGAAGTTCAAATGGAGGAATTTGCGGGCTGATCTTCTGGCGTTTCTGGGTGGTAAGTCCACTAAGTTTAGCATGTAGAGTGGGGCATCTGCGTGAATGATTTTGTGTATGGTCGTGCAGATCTTGAACTCAATTTGTTCCTTGAGCGGGAGCCAGTGCAGTTTTTCTCTTAGGGGCTTCGCACTTTCGTATTTGGTTTTTCCAAAGATGAGTCGGGCTGCGGTATTTTGGGCTGTTTGGAATTTTTTGATGATATTTTCTTTACAACCTGCGTACAGGGCGTTGCAGTAGTCCAGGTGACTTATCACTAGTGACTGTACTAGGGTGCGGAAGATATTTCTTGGGAAAAAAGGTTTTATTCTTTTGAGTTTCCACATCGAGTAGAACATTTTTTTCGTTGTGTTCTTCACGTGGGTATCAAGTGTGAGGTTTTGATCAATAGTGACTCCAAGAATTTTCAGATTTTCTGAGATAGGGAGTGTGCAGTAAGGTGTGGTTATGGTAGGGTAGTTGATTGTGTTGTATTGGGAAGTGAGAACTAGACATTTGAGTTTTTATGGATAGGTGCCCAGTTTAAAAATAAAAATAATAATAATAAGCTAAGTATACACACAATCGCACACACAAAGCCTTCTTTTCCTTCAAGAATTATGTTAACCATGAAAAAAGTGTGGCCATAATAAGTAATGTCAATCTTGAATTACAGTCTTTTACTAAGCTGCGATAAAAAAGTGGCCTCAATGTGCCCTTATGTGGGTTTTCCCCCTGCCCTGAAGCTGCTCTTTCTGCAGTCAGAAAATGGACAGTTTTCCATTTTCTGAATTAATGTCCATGCACTAATATTGCTATTAGCACTTGGCCATTACAATAAATTACCACCACCTATTTTGTAGGCGGAAAGAGCTCACTCGCTAATCCCATGCTAATCAGTTTGTGAGCGGTAATGTGACTGCACTAACTGATTCTCATTGTCACACCCACTCTCCGCCCCCCAGACATGCCCCCTCCAAGAAAAATAAAGAACAATTTTTAGCACGTGGTTTGCACACGCAGATTGGGCTTTGACCACAGGATGCTTCAGCGTATCCCACGATAAGTCCTTTTAAGCTCCAGACTCCATTCCTTTTATCTCGCTGCACCTCACGCCTGGAATAGACTTCCCGAGTCTGTGCGTCTAGCCCCGTCTTTGGCCGTTTTCAAGTCCAGGCTAAAAGCCCACCTCTTTGACACTGCTTTTGACTCCTAGCCGCTTCTCACTTGCCCTGTACCCCTCCACTTTAATTCCCTTACCCCTTAGTTGTTCTGTCTGTCTGTCTACCTATCTTATTTAGATTGTGAGCTCTTTGAGCAGGGATTGCCTTTTCATGTATGGTGTACAGCGCTGCGTATGCCTTGCAGCGCTATAGAAATGATAAGTAGTAGTAGTAAGCTGTGGTAAGTGAATGCTAGCGCATACCGAAGCTTAGTAAAAGGAGCCCAAAGAGTAAAAAAACCATATCAAGAGCATATTTTGAAAATGAGACCTAGAGTAAGATCTGAATGTGTTGGCAATTTACCAAGAAATAAGGGGTCCTTTTACTAAGCTGCAGCAAAAGGAGACCTTCACTGTTTTTGACGCACACTGAGGCCCCCTTTTACCGCAGCGGGTAAAAAGCTATCTATTTTTGGGGAAACAGAAATGGCCGTGCAGTAAGTGAACCACTTACTGTATAACCATTTCAGTGGAGATCCCCTGCCGCCACCCATTGAGATGGCAGTAAGGGCTCCGGTGCTAGCCCAGCAGTAACTGGGCACTGCGCAGCAGGGCTGTCGAGAGGGGGGGGGCAGGGGGGACAAAATTTCCTAGGCCAGGCCTCCAAGGGGGGCTCTGCACCACAGTCCCCAGTCTCACCCATCCACCCTCAGCTCCGTCAACAGCCCCCCTCCATCCACCACTGGGCCCCCTGCATTCAAATTACAGCGCCTCACCTCCACGTGAAAGCACAATGGCAGATCGCCTCCCTTCGGGCCTTCCCTCCCTGTGTCCCACCCTCATCTGATGTAACTTCCTGTTTCTGCGAGGGCAGGTCACAGGGAGGGAAGGCCCGAAGGGAGGCGATCTACCGCTGCGCTTTTGCACGGAGGTGAGGTGCTGTGATTTGAATGCAGGGGGCCTGGTGGAAGATGGAGGGGGGGCTATTGACGGGGCTGGGGGTGGGTGGGTGGAGACTGGGGACTGCAGCGCAGCAGCCTGGGGGGGCAGTGGGGGCAGGGCCCCAGGGGCGGCCTTGCCCCAGGCCCGGCCCTGCTGCGCAGCACTGCACGATTATTGCCGGTTAAGTTCCAGCACTATAAAAATAGGATATATTTTTGTAACGCCAGAATTGGCATGCACTAGGGGTGGGAACTACCAGCAGGCTCCTGCAGTAGCCCAGTGGTAATGCTGGATTGGTGCATGGTAAGCCCGTGGTGGGCTTACCACTGCTTTGTAAAAAGGCCTTTCCATAAGGTGATACTTTGAACTATCCAGTGGCATAGCTACAGGTGGGGCTGGGTGGGCCAGGGCCCACCCACTTAGGGCTCAGGCCCACTCAACAGTAGCACACATTTAGCGGTAGCTGGTGGGAATCCCAAGCTCTGCCAGCTGAAGATTTCTCCCTGATGGTAATGAAAATGCTGCTCTCCACGATACCGGCACCTGCGCGTGTTCAGTTTTCAGTGCATGCCTGCTGCAGAATGCCAAGGTAGAAAGAAGCGTTTTCCTGCCGGTTGAGATATTTTTTTTTGTGGTGGTGGGAGGGAAGAGAACACTTGGTGCCCACCTACTTCTTGCCTATGTCCACTCAAAATCTGTTGTCTGGCTACGCCCCTGGAACTATCTACAAAATACTGCACCTTTGTGAACCTGTAATACTCATGTAATTGCATATAAATAATAAGGGTGTCCTTTTACGAAGCTGCAGCAAAAGGGGGCCTGCACTGGTGTCAGCACCTGTTTTTTTGACACATGCCGAAGCCCCCTTTTATCACAGCAGGTAAAAAGCAGGGTTTTTTGTTTTTTTAAGAAATGGATATGCTGAAAGCCCACCTCTTTAACATTGCTTTTGACTCGTAACCACTTGTAACCACTCGCCTCCACCTTCCCTCCTCTCTTCCTTCCCGTTCACATTAATTGATTTGATTTGCTTACGTTATTTTTTGTCTATTAGATTGTAAGCTCTTTGAGCAGGGACTGTCTTTCTTCTATGTTTGTGCAGCGCTGCATACGCCTTGTAGCGCTATAGAAATGCTAAATAGTAGTAGTAGTAATATGTGGCAAGTGAAGCACTTGCTGCACACCCATTTCAGGTGGGAGCACTTTGCCACCCATTGAGTTGGTGGTAAGGGCTCCCACGCTACTCCGGCGGTGTCCAGGCAGCATGCGGTACTGCCCGATTACTGCTGGGTACACACTGGCACTACAAAAATGAAAATAATTTTGTAGCAGCAGAACTGGTGCAGGCAGGGGGGTGGGAAGTACCACCTGTGTGCTGCAGTAGCCCGGCAGTACTTCCCTTTTGGTGAGCGGTAAGCCCGCATTGGGCTTACCGCTGCTTTGTAAAAGGTGTCTTTCTTACACAGGATTTGGACTAAACAGAAAGCCTGTTGCAAACAACAAACCAAAGGAAGCATTCAAGCTATTAAGTAGATTCCTCAAAACATGACTGATTAACCTATTTGCTATTAATGATCAAGCACTAGCACCTTAAACCTTATGTCGAATAGGGTCTCTCTATAGTCGATGACCTAATGTATGTTACAATCCAATTTATTACTCAGGAACCTTCATGCAATACCAGAATGTATTCTTCTTTACCATGTATGTATGCACATGGTATATATATATATATATATATATATATATACCATGATCTGTCCCATATATGTTATGTTCCATGTATGTTACCATGTATGTATGCACCTTAATGCAATACCATTTGTAATTCTGTTACCCGGAAATGGCAATCGCCATTATGGCAAATGTGAGCCACATTGAGCCTGCAAATTGGTGGGAAAATGTGGGATACAAATGCTACAAATAAATAAATAAATAAATAAAATCAATAAAGCAATCCTTCACACAAGAAACGATTTTGAATATCTCCGTCTTTGCAATATGAACTTCAGTGCAACACTTCAAGTGCAAAATTCCAGCTTACTTGTTGCTGGCACTGAAATATTTCCTTAACTCTCAAAGAAGGATGTACAATCATTTCATTGCAACCTAAATTTATAGATATTTGGTTAGAGAAGCCAATGTAAAGAATGAAAGCGAAGAAGAGAGTTAAAGACATATTATACCGTCACTATTAACTTACTTTGGAAATTTTAGCAGTGGGTTGAAATAGCAGGTCTACAGTATCCTATCCAACTCTTCCAGTTGACTTCTGGTGTCTAGGAACTAATAAAGACTTTCAAATTGGAAGGGCTGTATTTTAATACACTTTAGAAAAAAAAATAAAAGGTAATAAAAAAAAACCTTTTCTAAACAGAAGAAATAGAATTAACAGGAATGAAGAAGACGTTGTCTGCCATGTCTGAATGGCAAGCTGTTCTTTACTAAGCTAAGGTTAGAATTCCGCCTTTCTAGTTCTGTACTACGCTCAACATAATTTTGTTAAATGTGTCGCAGTGCAACATAACTAACTGGACCTCGAAACTGTGTACAAGGTACCGAAAGGAAGGCAAGTTGATGTAATCTACCGTCAATTTGCTTCCTAGGCCTGACAGATGATCCTTTAAGTGTAGCCACGCTTCCTGGTTTCATTAATTTTTGTGTACTTAATCATGTTAACAGATTGATTGACAGAACCTAGAAAATCAAGTAATAGAAACAATTTGAGAAATATACAAATGTAGTAGAAAAATCACGATCTTTCTATATTTATGAGAATAGATAGATAGATAGATAGATAGATAGATAGATAGATAGATAGATAGATAGACAGACAGACAGACAGACAGATAGACAGATAGATAGATAAAAGAGAGTGTATCAGGGCGGTCTGTTTCCTAAAACGAGTCAAAGTTCAAGGTTCCCTCATGGGAAAGAATATTGCAAGCAGTCATCTTTCTTACTGGACTGAACCTCAGTAATAAAGTATTAATTTCCAGTTGTTTGGACGAGGATCAGGCCAGGAAACGTGCTGTTGACTGCGTGTTTACATCTTTGAATGCCATGAATTTAGTTCCATTTTAAGAGGTAAAGTCCAAGCAGCCTCCACACACACACACACACAGACACTAGAATCAACTTATCAGCATGTGTAATCGTTGTCTTTCTATTATGAAGTTAAAGCTGAAAAGTATATTTCAGTAATATTTCACATTATTAGCTCTTAAATTCAAAAGCATCTAAGGGCTATAACAGAACGTGATGTCACTTATCATATGACGTAATTTGCAGATGGGAAAACATAATGTGTGCATTTTTACAGTTCCGACGAGCCCAGTTTAGTTACTACCCAAAAAGTGACAATTTTGGATTCTACAACTACATCAAAAGCTCTCCAACAGTCGTCGTACAAATAAAATGTCTCATCTCATTGCATCCGAAATGCGTATCTAACCACATATTTGTTTAATGAGTTCAAGAGAAAATGTTTTTCAACTGAAATTTATAATTACTCTCGTTGGTAATTTTGCTGCTGTACAACTTTCCTTTATAAGTAATCCAGTTTAGCTTTTAAAAAAATTTTTCTTTGTGGTTTTAAGCATGCTATATAGAAAATTTAGGAATTTTGCCAAGGCTGGATAATTTTGCGATTGGTTTATATTTTTAGTACACAAGAAATATTTACAAAGTATAAACTGGAAGTGATGCAAATATTTTAATATGCTTTTGAAAGACTCCAAGTACATCGGCAAACTTAGAAAACTTTGTGTGAAAAATTATTCTCTTTTAAATTACTTCAGCCTTCAAGTTGCTTGGCAAAAAAACATATAAATAAATTAGCATTTTTTTGACTTTTCATACAAAGGTTACCCAATGGAGAAAAGTTTATACATATCTTAAAGATTATGTTTTAAAAGTTTACTATCACGTGATCTTCGTAGTATATTTGCACATCCACATATATACTACATAAAGAAGTCGCATTATATAAATGGACCTGCATAGAGAGATAAATGAAGCCCCTTGTGAACAAAATGGATTCCTACCCAATTAGTAAATGGCAGGGCTACTGACGACCTTTCTCACATTTCTATTCTAGCAGTTAAATAAACTACTTACAGGAAGAAAAGCTGGTTTATTTTACAATACAGAGTACACTTTCTGTACACGAGGGCCTGCTGCTTGTTCCTGTACACTATAAAACGTGAATATTTTAGGGTGGTTCAGATAGACTTTAAGGAAGGCACAATTTCATAACACAATAAGTGCTAAGTACCTTATAAATGGGAGTTAGTGTTTATTCATGAGCAGGTATTGTGTAGACGGCTGATAAAATACCCTTGTGTACTCTGCCTGCAAAGGCACTTAAACTAGCAGGTGCAGGCATAGAGGCAACATAAAGAATGCAGACAGAGAGTGTTAATGGAAGGTTAGCATGGAGAACACACATATACATCAACGCTTTGTTCTTTATTAGAAAGCAACTCCACTTAACTGAAGGTCTTATACTACAAAGCATTCCTGTTAATTAGAAAGAGACAATTCCCACTTTCAATCTCTATCTATTCAAAGTAACTCTGAGAAAGGAATCGTTCAGCGCCGGGAGTTTAAACAAAACAAAACAAAAAAAAACTCTTTTCAGTTTTGGAGAACTGGAAATGGATTTTGAACAAACATCAACTTAAAAAAAAAAGAGGAATCCGGGACATTTTAGCGTTTATTGTAAATGAAATTATTTGAATGTTGAAAAAAAAAAAAAACATTTACAGAGGTTGTTATGCGTGTATGAATTGATAGGAGCGTTCACTTTGTTTAATTTCAACGTTAGAGCCGCCCAAGCATCACATTTAGGTGGGGAATATAATTTAATTCTACCAACAAACAAACAGATTTTTTTTTTAATAATTAAAATATAAGACCAGTCTTAAAAAATGCTTGTGGACCAATTCTTCCTTTATTTTAAATCTATCCTGAGCGTGGTTAAATTCTGTTGTTTTTTTTCTATAGTGCTTGTGTCGGCTAAATAGGCAGCCATGTGCGCTCACAGACGTCCAGTGTACTGTCCACACACCTGTGAGGCCATGAGCGTGTGTTGTGCTTGTTTCAAAGCCATCCTGGTGTGGCCTACATAAACCTGCTTAGTTAATCTTATTCGACACTGCGTGACTAACCTAGGCTAGATGGGGCTCATCAGGCCATTTTGCATCTATTCGAATTAAGTTAAACAGATTGCAGTGATTGAACCAAGTCTTTGCCAAATTATCGCCGTCTGACCACAGTAATGTATATTGCTTTTTTCCAATAACTCATCTTTTTTAATTTTTGTAGTTAATGTGGTTTACTTTGTCAAAGGCTTCTGTAATAGAAGCTTCCGTGCACTCAAAATCCAGGAAGAAAAGTTAGTAATCAGAAATATTGATGCATGATGATTTATTTGGAAAAGGGTTCTTGTCAATTAGGATCTAGGCTTTGATGAATGACAGCGCTCTTTTCAAAGTTTATCCAGGGCTCTTTCGCCATGTAATGAGTGGCACCTCATGCCTTGAAGAGACAAGCACGTTTACTCAATGGCAAGGGTGAAGCTTGAAGATCGCAAGAATTCACACTGGACGACTAAACAATTTTTTTTAAACTTGACTAAATTTTAGTACAGCATCTATTTGCAGTGGTATTGTTTAGGTCACTGTATGTTGTGTAATGCCTCCTCGTTCACTTCTGTAGTGATAACGTTTTTTCTAATTTTTCATTCCCTTTAAAGAAACGCTATGCTGAAAAGTTTCCCCATATGATAGGTAAGGCCTAAATACCCGCTCATTCTGTACGCACTGATGATCGACTGGTTACAATTGATCTGTTCCATCTTTTTTGGCAGAGGTCTTGTCATCGGTAGGAATAATTTTATCTGCTTGCAACTATTTCCGTTGGGTTGGTATCTCTAACTAACGCCTTTCATTGCCTGGCCGCTGCATATGGTTTCAGAAAGTGACTAGTGGATTTTTGCTATAAAGTCATTCATCAAAATATTTTTTTTAACTATTTTTTTCCAGGCATAGGGCAGCTTATGCTTGTTGTCACTCCTATTGTCCAGTAATGGATTAAGTGAACGCCATTCTGTGATCAAACAAGAGTATTTTGCAATAACTCTGGCTCCCAGTTAGGCACAGTCTAAATTCCTGGTTTATCTTTCAGAAACATTAAAGTGGGGCAGTGGAAATAATAGCACACATTCCTCAATATGCTCAGAACAAGTTCAGTGTAGTGTTTTGTTTTGGGGTTTTTTTTTTTCAAAATGGGACTGGGAATAGTAAACAGAAATCTGCTTTCCCTACTTTTAATTTACCATCACACCCATAACTAATCTTAGCATGGCACAAAATGGCTGCCAAAGAAAGAAGGACAATCCTGATATAACCCTGAGGATGCAAACAAGGGTGCATTACATACCACGGGCTGGAGGATAACCCTACTGCCCATGGTGTGTCTTTGCTGCAACCGGGAGCTGCATCTGTGAAAGGAGGTGTAAGTTACCCACTACGCCTGCTCCGTTCGTGCTCTCGGAGGCTGAAGATGCAGGCATCATCACTCCAATTAAAACACAGCTAGTGGTCTCTCCCTTCCTTTCTTTCTCCTCCCCATACCAAACTAAAATCACCCTTACGACAAACAAATGGGATTTTCCCCCCTCAAAGTCTCCTTAAAGGCAATCCGGGAAATTTTCATAGTCTTCTGGCCCTGCGATTAGACATTTCATATTAAGAGCCGACTGTCCTTCAATCTGGACCTTGTTAAAGAATCGAAGAGATAGGACGTGGCTGTCTGGGGGCTTTTCAAGCGCACCTTTCGTAACGGGAGGGAGAATATGATCACCCTGTCAAGTTTCTTAAGGATTCAGTTGGGTGATCTCTGTGGCTGCAAGGTCCGACAGTGCGAATTTTTCTTTATTTTATATATATATATATATATCTATCTTAGCCTGTTTTGCATTTAAAAAATGATTTACTTGCCTACTGTTTAACCTAATTAGTCAAGAATGGAGGGAAGGAAGGCAATGAACAACGAAAGAAAAAGCGACAGGCTCACTGCAGTCTCACCTTGCAATGCTTCCCCCCCCCCCCCCCCAGCATCCTTTGGCATCATAGTGCGTTTCCATGGAATTCTGATCACATCACTACACAACTAATATTATCAAACCCTCATTAGTTCTCCATGAAAAGTAAAGGAATGTTCTGAATGACATACCTGTGCGAAAAGTTTTGCAAAACAAACAGACCAGGAGGGAGAGGGGGGGGGGGGAACCTCCAAAATCAACACAGTTTGAGGTATAATTCAGGATTCTAAAAGCTAGCCTCTAGGTTGTGGCAAGATGCCAAAAAAAAAAGGAGGGGTGGAAAAGTGTGTCAGATTTAAGTTGTAGATGATGAATAGGGAGGTCATTATTGAAGGATTTGTTCTGTGATTGCAATAGGCTCTGTTATATAGTAAGCAACCATTTAAACAACGTTTTGCGGCCTATATAAATAGGTGAGTTATATATATGTGAGGACGAGTTATATAATATGTAATATTGTTCATAAAGGGTGTCATACTCAATATGTTAGCCACCTATAGTACTCGTATGAATGTAATGAATATGAAATAGCCTGAAAGCGTGACACATTGTTATGGGTATAGGATTAGATTCTATAAATAGTGTCATCCTTTATAGAACAGAGCTAAAGGCATACCTGATGTCTAATTTTGGACACTGGCAATTACGCCGGCTGAAAACAGGTGTAAAGGCCCTAAGTTAGGCTCCCATCGACTCTATTCTGTATCAATGCATGTAAATCTTGAGAACAACCCTGAAACACCCCCTTCCCCCCCAAAAAAAATAAATACCCCCGTCCATGCCCTCTTGAAATTATGCGTTATAGGAGTTCTGCACATACCATAATAGAATACCATGTACAGGTAACTCCCAATTAATGCCAATTAACACCAATAATTGGTTGTTAGCAGCTAATTGTTGGTGCTGATTGGCTCATTAATCAATTAGGTTGTGCTCAGAAAATTAGTTATAGGTGCTGATTTACAAGCCCAACTTTATAGTCACCATATATGGAATCTGGTGTCTTGTTTATATGGTACTGTATAATGCTGCAAAGGCCTTCGTTTTTTTCTTGCATCTAGAGTCATCTTACTTCAAAAACATGTCACATTTTCAGAATATTAAATGGTTGAAAATATTTGCTAATATAGATTTTTAAGCTTTTATTATTATTATTATTATTATTATTATTATTATTATTATTATTATTATTATTATCTAAACACTAATATACTTCAAGAACTGACCCATACAATTTTTGTTCATTGCCTCTTCATTAAATCCTTTACTGATTGCGCCGGTGATATTGTGTGTCTGATTGTATAATACTACCCCTGTTATCATATTGTAAGAGTATGCAAGGTATCCTACCTGTACATTCAGCATGCGATCATATGTAATTCTGTGTAGATGATACTGCTTAAATAAAGTAATACTGTGCCCATGTGACATTCTGGGCAAACACTGTGTGTGTGACGCTGCCGCCTGTTCTGCGTAATGCTATTATTTAAACGCGCGTGATGCTCTTCCTACGGTACCGTGAACCTATCATACAAAATGGGAGATTTCAAACCTCTGCAAAAGACTGTGTGCTGTCTGTGTGATAGATCCAACCTTAGAAATATTTTCCATATTTTGAGAATCTTTTTTATAATTTAACTCTGTATGTTTGCATAAGTCAAATGTGAATGGCGTTACCATTAATTGATTACATGTTTCTAATATCTGTGACTTCATACAGTTATGGGGCGATTGATCTCTTGGCGCCATGTCAAAACCACAGAATGTTTCTGGGTAGAAACGACCCATTACAAGTGCCTGTGTCATCCAGTGCTTTGCTCTATTTTAAGTTAATGTTGAAGTGTAAGCATGATTCATTCCATGAACAATATAAAAGGTGACCGAGTACACAGGTACTATTCTGGTTTGGTGTTTTTGGCCAGTGTGATTGGCTATGGCTCTTATGGTTTATAATGTCAGACCTCTGAATGGAATTAGAATCCCCCAGTTCGCACTTACCTTTTAAATTTTCTTTAAAAATGATCAAGTGAGGTCAGGGATGCACTAGAGAAATTCAACGATAATTAATCCACTAGATTTTGTGTAGTCTTTGTGACAAAGAAAATAAATAAAAATTTGTATCCACAAAATCAACCTACTAGGGTTAAACAGTGTTTATCGATATTGAATTGGAGTGAAAATAGGGGGGATAGTAATCAATAATTTCTCATCCCACACTACCCCTAAGAGGCTGGCATTGCACTTATGCGACCCCTCCCTTGTGCTGGAATGTCCCCGTTAGTCTTCATATCCACAGAATCTCACGCCCAGATCATGTGTAAACACTTGCATGTTTCCTAAAGCATGATATAAATGCCAATCCATTACACAAATTGAAATTATACTGCATTTGCGGGTCACGTTGCCTAGCAACGCACTAGAATCCACGCTGTTGTTTCGCAGTTTTGCTGAAGCAACCAGGATTCTGTTACAGTTTTCAGTTGATCAGGACGACTGGAGAAACTATTTTTTGGTAAGGAATATGTAATGGTAGTGGCGCAGACCACCGACGTTCAGATTTATGTGGCCAACTCACGGTTTGGTCGTGAGAGCAGTTCATTCTTTCCTAGCAGATCTCGCCCCATGGTGGACGTATGTGCATGGATCTAAGCGCCTAGATTCAGTTCTCCCTAATTGTTATCAACTTTGTAGATTTTTGTAGAAGCAGAAGGTTTTAAAAACTGATCCCCGCTCTTAGAAGCAGCCTCAAGTCTGGTCAAGTGCACTTTTAAAATGAACCTAACCACGAAGGTCACTATTCGTTCCAGACCAGATATACAAACCGAACATACCCGTCTCCCCTCTCAGCAGGGTACAGTCTGAATTCAACAGCAAGCTTTCTGTTGGTATTCATGTTATGGTGGAGTTCCTCTACAGTTCGCGTGCATTCTTTCTAAAATACTTTATTCATGTTCAACGTACAATGAACTCGATCGCTCTGAGCATTCTCAAATACTTGATTGATTGATTGATTGATTGATTGATTGATTGCTTGCATTTGTACCCCACATTTTCCCACCTCTTTGCAGGTATGACAAACGGTATGAGAAAGTTTTAGGTACGTAATATCATAGGAGCCAACTTTTCAAAATTATTGGGGGTGCTAAGCCCAGTGGAAATAACCCCTCCCTGGACACATACAAGGAATTTTCTCAATACTGGGGGTGCTCAAGCACCCACAGCACCCACAGAGTCGGCTCCTATGGGTACGTTACATATTCATGAGATACCCTGTAACTCTGATTTCAGAGTCTGCGGACATATTTAAAACCGGAACTGAAATGCCCCACAGAACTCTCCTTCTCAGTCTGTAAAAGAAAGGCTATGCTTTCAGTTCTTAAAACTTAAATCCTGCTCTGTCTTGTGCATTATATTTCTGCGAGAATGCTAACGTGAAGAGAGTTTTCTCCAAGTCTGGTTTCTTCCACGCTACCGCCCTCCCACAGCTGAGAGACTGAGATCATGCTCCACATACCCCGGTTTTTAGGACTGAGGTATGCACGAATAACCCATTTGGAGAAACTGCCCCTGACACTAACAACGTCATTTACAGTGAGCGACAACACCCTTTCTGGCCCCCCCCCCCCCCCCCCCCCACTCACCATCACCTCCGCTCCTCTCGGTATTGACTCTAAAATATTTGGATGCGTTTTGTTCTTTTTGCAGATCATGGGGTAACCTGCTCATAAATAATAAGCCTACGTGTATTTGTTTGCGTGTGAATGAATGAGAGCTGTAATGTTCCAAATAAGATAAGACTATTTCTAGGAACTGGAGAAAAATATGGGGAAATGGATAAAGACTTTATAAATATAATATGGACTGGAGAGGGAGGTTAAGAGGGTTGAAATCCTAGTCGTCAAACCACAAGGAAACCTACCTGAGGAGGTGGACACTTAACGAAAGGAGTACAGTCTGTGCCCCCATCCCCCACCCCCACCTCCCCCCTCCCCCCTCCTTGCCCCGTGCTCCCTACCTCCCGCCATGTTATACAAGGAAGGAGGGTGGGGGAGAGAATAAGTAAAACTCCAGGGCATGTGTGAAAGGTGCAAACGTTCTATTTGTAGCAGGCTCTGACTGCACAGGAAGCTGCTTAGCAAAGATCATCAATAATAATAATAACTTAGCAGTACAAAAAAAAAAAAAACACATGAAAGAAAGCGAGTGTTAGTCCTTGCTGTTCGTACCGTTGAAATATTGCAGCATACACAGAGGAACAGTTTTCTTTTAAACACTTAACTTTTCCAAAGATGAAGCACCAAGCAGTTCCCTTGACTCATTCCTGTGCATGCTGAGAAAATTGATTCATGTACTCTATAGGTATACATCCACCCATTTCGGGGGAGGGGGGGGCAAACAACCCAATCTACGAGCCTTCCCCAAGGTTCTCTAGTTGCTGAGCCTCTGTTGGGCAAAATATTGGCAGAACTATGGCCCCAGTGCCCCCTCCCCCCCCCCCATTCCACTGCCTGTGCACTATTTACCACCAGTGAAAATTTCCTTCCTCTTCTGACGCAACAAATCTGTCCTAGTGCCCGGAAGGAAGCACCTTTCGATCCTTCAGTGGAACTGCCAACAAGTCATAGGCAAACCCCCACTGGTCCAGTTTCAGGTTTTATGGATAGCTGGAAAAGTAAAATGACTATTGCAAAAACATGAAGGAAGGGAGGTAGCATAGATTTTTGTTATTAAGAGCGAACGAGAAAAGATCGTAGCTAAAAGGTTAAACGCAAGTAAGCTCAGAGATCAGCATATTCTCATGGGGGGTCATGGGTGGATCATGCCTTTGCATTGAGCTACACTATACTCGTTGTTGCTGAAAGTGCCAAACTGTTGAGGAATGTTTGCACTGAAATGTTGCAAGCCAAAATACCCTTTAATTAAAGTGCTATTAAGCGCATCACCAACCACCATCACTATCTTATCATAATGCACCCAAATTAGAGTAGACTATGTGGAGGGGTTTTTTGTTTTTTGTTTCGTTTATTTTTTTTTTATTTGTCCATGAATTAAGGATAGTCAGTAACTTGTGGCAAAGTCACATGTGCAGAGTTGTCCCTAATAAGTGTAAATAGAATTACCAGTATCCCCAAGCCCTCTTACTTAGTATTTTTAAGCCAAATGCATCACGTGTTCATTTAAGGGATTTAAATATATAATATATTCGGCTCCGTTTCCCATTTTTTTTTGCATACCTCGTTTCCACAGGCTTTATTGACATCTTGGGAATTCCAGTCTTATGCTTTCCATGATTAAGGAATAACTTTGGAATAACTATTTAATAATTTGTCTCTGATGTTATTTTAGTGGTTGGGAATGAGGAGGAAATGATTTCACATTTTAGAGAACATTTAATTGAAATCAGCTTGCAAGAAATAGAACATACCCTTTAGAACCTCACAATAGCCATAAAATAAACTCTATCCTTAAAAAAGCAGAACATTGATTCGTGCTATGAGAAATGTGTTCGATTTATGATCATGACGCCTATTCTGCTTAAATTCAAATATCAGAACGGGTGCGTAAGGGATTGTGGGTGACACCTGATGACTGTTCACTGTTGCTCGAGGTAGCTCCTTAAATGCCCTCCATCACCTTTTGTTTCCTAATGCAATACCATTCCATTCCCAGGATGCAAAACGCGGATACAACATTGCTTAGCTAAAAAAATATTTTCCCCGAAACCAGGATTTCATAAAAGAGTTAGTCTTGATGGTGGTGGGGGGGGGGGGGGGGGTGCAAAGCTCATTTGCCTATAGAGGACTAGGCGAAAAGAACAAAAAAAACCTGATGTAATTGGTTGTAGGGGGAGGGGGACATTGGTAAGGTAAAACAAACAAACACAACACAAAATACACACACAAACAGCATTATGATTTCTAAGGACAGATTCAGAAACAAAGTGTAAAGGCCTTCTAAGTTCTGAGGGGAGGAAATGGAAAGTAGAGAAAGGACGCTGTTTTCTGCATCTTACCTAAGCCTGAAATGTGACTTAAATTCTAGTGAAATTTGAGAGAAATCAGAAGCATTTCCACAAGTCAGTGCTTAAAACAGGAGTGCACCCAATCTTCTGTCGGATTATTGAGATGCTGAGTGTTGTCTCCTGTATTAAAAGCTTAAAGCAGCCATAGTGCATAATTTAAATGTGCACTAATTTAAGAAAACAATCAATAAATATTCCTAGATTGCTTCATATGATTAAGCGCATATTGTATGCTTTTCATCATGCAAAGATGCTTGCATACATCCATGCTGACGCGCTGACACCAGCTCCTTGTGAGGTTAGTGATTGAGACCAAAGGGTGAAATGTTTTGTAGAATGGCCATTGTGTCAGAAAGACACTTCATTATTATAGCATCAGCTAGCAAACCCAGAGGTTTGTCCCCGGGGTCAGCCTGTGACACATAACCAAATACCAGCCGCCAATGACTTTTGATTTATGCAAAAGTTGTGCATGCCTTCGGTAACAAGAAAGAGCACACGTAAATAGCATATACACTAACCACAATTAAAAGGAAAAGTTGAAAAGTTTCTTACCTGAGTGCTGTCCATAGTTAGACTTCAGCTTTTGGGGAAAGAGTTACAGAACTCATCTCTCTCTGTCTTGGCAAAACAGCCCAATAATTATAGCAGCTGAATCTTTCATGTCTAGTCTCTTCTCTTATGCCAAAAGTGTCTTACGGACTTTAATTAGAAAGTTGGATGCTTCATAACTCGACTTAGAAAGCAACTTCCAGGGCTTTAGTTTTAAGTTAGTGTCCTAAAGTATGCAATGTACATGCCATCTTCAAGCCATTGAAGTAGACATTTGGGAGACGTCTACCACATTGAAATATATATATGTAGAAGAGGGTAATTTGAGTGCTTATACCAAGAACCAGGGTTGTTAAGTTTGCAGTCAGGCAGCTAAACAGTGCCAAGTACAGAAAGGGGTATAAAGAGCAATTGTTGAAGGCGAACAAAAGGCTGGGATGGAAAACGAGCAGAGATTCCCGGGCGAAGCCCGTGAACTCGCCCTTGAACTTGGACTTGGTACTTTTTAGTCACACCGAAGAATGAACGTGTATCTCTGCCACGCAGACCTTAATCAAATCATGACACCTTATGGCTTTTTTTTACGGTTTGTGGCTATGTTGATCTGCCAGCTGAATAAAGTCTACAGTGTAGAAAGCCCCCCCCCCCCCCCCAGCAACACCCTTCCCCTCCCCCGCCCCCCGTTCGAATGAAAGTTAATGTCGGGTGCATCTGAATGGCAAGAAAAACCAATATCCTTGAGCGGCGATCAAATGAAAAGTTGAGCATCCTATTTTATTTCCGTTCTCTATTTTATTGCACAAAGAAATATTTACCATGTTTCGTGATATTTTGGAAGTTTAAAGTCTGCATTCCGTTGGAATACATTACTAATTTTTTTTTTTTTTTTTACAGCGTCAATCGACTTCGTTCAAAATAATAATAATAAACTTGGAGATCAGTATAATAAGATTCCTAAAACTTTAACACTTGGATCAAAAGAAAGCATGTTCAAGAACTTAAAAAAAATGGCTGGTATTATTATTTTCTGTGTATGCAGGGGCTTAGCTGAGGGGCGGGGAGGGGAGGGGAATAGTCTGGTCTGGGAGATTCCTGTATAGTTGAGCAGCAAACTGCTGGGTCGGAGTTTTCTCACAGTCTCTGAGTCTTAGACTGGATTCTCTTCACGTCCCTTAGTCTGTTCACCCATTGCTGCTATTCAGCAGTTAATTAAACGTTAATGGCAGCTGTGGATGAGGTCATCGGAGCCAGCTTTTCTCACACATTTTTCATGCAAATCCACTAAACTCTAAACAAATTTGAATAAAACCCCCTTTGTGCTCCCACTGTATGGCCTGTGTCTTCTGTTTTTCCAAAGCCATTATGTCTGCCTCAACAGAACTCTGAAAACTTTATTTTGCAAATTGAAAAACGGTCTTGAATGTTGCATATCAGCTTTCTTCCCAGGGAAAAAAGAATGTTTACACAGTCCTGAAACTTCATAATCAACCACGTCCCACATAATAGACGCTGGTTTAGCAACTGTTTCCATTTTTTTTGTACCACTTCTGGGTAAAGCTGAATACCCGATTTTCAAATGACTCCAAATACTTCAAATAAATTATACTTCAAACAAAAGATGGAAGAAACACTTAAAAATGACATCAGCAATTGTGTGCTTCAAATTTTTTTCCCCTTTGCATTGTTCTTTCCTTTGCTGATGACGATTTACAAGAAAAGTAATGAAACCATTATTATTAAGACCAATCTGGAAATCAGAAGGCCATCCTCTGACTTCCTATTTACACTGAAGGCTTTTGAAGGAACCTATGCGTTCCTATGCATTTATGTACTAAAGGATATATATGTGTATGTGTGTGTGTGTGTGTGTGTGTGTGTGTGTGTGAATGGAAACCCTAGTCAGTAAACAGAGTCTAGCGACTTTCTGACTCCCTGTTGGACCATTCATTCTCTGTCTGTGTTCATGTATGTATGCCTGCCTTCCACACTACTGCTTACAATGCCAATGGGCTGACAAATAAAATGATACAGAACAGGAAAGCTTTCATGCTGTTTTCTAGTACCCTGTTCGTATGATCCTCTCAGGAGTAGTTGGCAGCAAGAATTACAAACATGCACAACCCCATGAGCATGCACCAATCCCATTAGCACACATCATTTTTACTGCAGGTCCCATTTTAAGCAACGGTACCTAGTTAGTAATAACTTGTTAATGGGCATTATTACACACTAACTCAGTAGCACACATTACTAACTATAGCCACAGTGATGTTTTATTTATTTATTTATAGCATTTATATCCCACATTTTCCCCACCCATGGGCAGGCTCAATGTGGCTTACCTCAGTCTGCAAAAAACATACATCAATGTAGCTAACAATCAAAATCAATGAAGTAAAGAGAAGCAAGTAACAGCAAAGGAGTGGAAAAAGAGAAAGTGTAATAGAATTCAATAGGTCGTCACGTCTGCAGCAGTTCAGAAGTTAGAGATGCTAGGGGGGTCTGCAGCCTAAGCTTTCCCAAATAATAGGGTCTTTAGATTTTACAGATTTTGATAATCCATTCCACAAGTGAGCGCTAGCATAGGGAAAGGTGGACGCGTAGGTGGTTTTATACTTGATGCCACAACAGGCTGGGTAGTGAAGATTCAAGTACATACAAATGTTTCTTAAAAACTAGAGATTAAAAATATCCATGTCGTATGGTAACCAATCTGATCTAAACTGAACGGAGGCCAGAACTTACATTGTAAAATGAAACTGTAAACCGCTTAGGTCTAAGCGACATATGAATACTTGAATGAATGAATGAATGTTTAGGAATACACCTCACTGCATTGGAATCAACAGACTGTAGGGTGCCTCTCACACCTCAAGTTTTGCAAGTTGTCCATTGTGCTGATCCTGTGTATAAAGCAACACACACATATAGTCTAGAAATTGTTAACAAAATGAGGTGATAGTATATAGTCACTGTGATTATGTGAACGAGCTCATCTCCTCACCCTCTTAAAGCAAAAATAAATAAATGGCTATTAAAACTGTCAGAAGCACTGTACACTGATGCATAGCCTGAGCGATCCATCCGTCTGCTTGACTAAGAAGCTGTGAAGGCCCGTTTGACACAAAATGTGGAGATCAGAATTTAGACACCCAGATCAGGAAGTGGTCAGTCCTGTTGGAATGTTACATGTGTATTTGCTGGCACAGATAGTGGGAGCGGCCATTTTACAAACATAAGCATGTGGGAAAAAAATAAGCAGTACTAACCGAGCAGTTTCCTCAAGGAAGCTTCAGCAATTCCACATGGAAACAGCAATCTGTCAACGGCACCACTTACATGTGTAAGTGTCTCATTTTACAAACTTAGGGCTCCTGTTACTAAGACGCAGTAGTGATTCCCACCACGGCAAATGCGATGCAGCCCATTCAATTTCTGTGGTCTTCATCGCATTTGCCACATGGGAATCACTGCCATGGCTTAGTAAAAGAGCCCTTAGACTTGTTAATTGCCACAAATTAAGTAGTGAGATCACAATTTTTATTTTATTGTTTTGCAGTTGGAAATAAACAACTGTAGATTAAGGAGGACGATTCCCTCCGTCCCTCATGTAAAGCCTTTGCACAACCTGTGCATGCCTTTGAGCTGGTGTGAAACCCAATGAAGAAATGTGTTCCCTTTGTAAAATGGGGAATGTATGTGCAGATCTCTTGTCCCACCCAAGGATGATCAAACCATAGCCCCACTACACCCCCATTGAAATCTCTGCATGATGTGGATCTCCACAGATAAATGTTGGATTCCTGAAATTAACCAAAAAAAACCCCAAAAAGGCACACAACTGCTTACAAAACAGTAGATAAAAAACAACAAAGCAGTGGAATCCAATGCATTTATTTGGAATAATACTCGACGTGGCCACGTTTCACCCTCAGGCTGCATCAGGGGTACAAACTATCAAAAGTGTATATAAGTATATCATATACACTAGTAGTGATATGCATATCAGTTCAGTTGGAAGTAGCAGAAAAGTGGAACTAGATTTTTGGAATAACTGTTCTCATCTCACTACTAGTGTATATGATATACTTATATACACTTTTGATAGTTTGTACCCCTGATGCAGCCTGAGAAACGTGGCCACATCGGGTATTATCTAATATAATAAAACGCACCCTCAACGTTCTGAGGACAACGTTCTGTGAAGCCTTGAAGCCTTGAAGCCATGAAGCCATGAAGCCATCTGACGTCACTCCCAGGCTGAAGGGTTCGTGGATTCGTGGTGTGAAGCCTTCAAGCCAGCCAGCCGTCTCTGCCCCGCCCTCGCCTCAAACCAAACAAATCCGGAAGCGAAGCGTCAGGGAAGGAGGCGGCGCTCCCGACGTCTAGCCTTCCCTTTGCTGTGTTCCGCCGAAGGCGGAACACAGCGAAGGGAAGGCTAGACGTCGGGAGCGCCGCCTCCTTCCCTGACGCTTCGCTGCACGAACCGCCACGGAGGTAAAGTTAAAACGAAGAAGAAGAAAAAAGGGATGCATGGATGCGAAGGGGGGGGGCATGGATGCGAAGGGGGGCATGGATGCGAAGGGGGGGGATGCATGGATGCGAAGGGGGGGGCATGGATGCGAAGGGGGGGGAGAAGAGGGCGGGCCAGGCTGGGACATGGGAGAGAGAGGAGCATGGATGCGAGGGGGGGGGTCATGGAAGGGAGAGAGGGGACTTGCTGGAAAAGGATGAATGGAGGCGGCAGGGGACAGAGGAGCATGGATGGGCATGGATTGGGAGGGCAGGGCTCAGGGAGAGAGGGGAATTACTGGAAATGGATGAATGGAGGGGGCAGGGGACAGAGGAGCATGGATGGGCATGGATTGGGAGGGCAGGACTAAGGGAGAGAGGGAATTTGCTGGATAGGGATGAATAGAGGGGACAGATGGGCATGGATGGATATGGATTGCAGGGCAGGCCTCAGGTAGAGAGGGCAATTGCTGGATAGGGAAAAATGGAGGGGCCAGGTGACAGATGAGCATGGATTGGAAGGGCAGGACTCAGGGAGAGGGAAATTGCTGGATAGGGATGAATGGAGGGGACAGATGGGCATGGATGGATATGGATTGCAGGGCAGGCCTCAGGCAGAGAGGGGAAATGCTGGATAGGGAAAAATGGAGGGGCCAGGTGACAGGAGCATGGATGGGCATGGATTGGAAGGGCAGGACTCAGGGAGAGGGGAATTGCTGGATAGGGATGAATGGAAGGGACAGATGGGCATGGATGGATATGGATTGCAGGGCAGGCCTCAGGCAGAGAGGGGAAATGCTGAATAGGGAAAAATGGAGGGGCCAGGTGACAGAGGAGCATGGATGGGCATGGATTGGAAGGGCAGGACTCAGGGAGAGGGGAATTGCTGGATAGGGATGAATGGAGGGGACAGATGGGCATGGATGGATATGGATTGCAGGGCAGGCCTCAGGCAGAGAGGGGAAATGCTGGATAAGGAAAAATGGAGGGGCCAGGTGACAGAGGAGCATGGATGGGCATGGATTGGAAGAGCAGGACTCAGGGAGAGGGGAATTGCTGGATAGGGATGAATGGAGGGGACAGATGGGCATGGATGGATATGGATTGCAGGGCAGGCCTCAGGCAGAGAGGGGAAATGCTGGATAGGAATGAATGGAGGGGGCAGGTGACAGAGAAACATGGATGGCCATGGATTGGGAGGGCAGGGCTCAGGGAGAGAGGGGAATTGCTGGAAAAGGATGAATGGAGGGGGCAGGGGACAGATGGCCATGGATTGGGAGGGCACGGCTCACACTCTCTCTCTCATATACAATGTCTTTCTGACTCTCACTCTCACACACTCTGTCTCACACTGTATCACATTCACTCTCTATGTGCCACACAGTCACTCACACACTCGCTTGGTCTCATACACACACTCTCTCTCACACTGTGTCTCACATACACACTTGCACACACTCTCATTCTCACACACACACTCTCTCACAAACACACTCACACCCAGACTCACTCTCTCTCTCACACACTCACACTTTCACTCTGACTCTCAAACAGTCACTCTCACTTACACTCTCCCAAACAAACACACTCCAAGGAAAACCTTGCTAGCGCCCGTTTCATTTGTGTCAGAAACGGGCCTTTTTTACTAGTTCCAAATAAATGCATTGGATTCCTGAAATTGCAATTTACACAATTATGCAATCTATCTACATGTGGAAATGCTTCTAAAATAATTCCCATAGTCTTACTCGGTTGATTAAAAAATGCTTCCCTGTACATCCTTTCATACTTTGTTTGTAACTGGGTAACAATTGTATATGTGCAGATCTACAATGGTTGCTAAATAAGATGCAGTGCCACAATGAACTCGGTCAAAATAGGGACTGGCATCGAGAAACCATTAAGAAAGGTGCGAAAAGTCAGACTTCACTGGCCTTGCCAATAACGTTTGTCTTGTTTGTCCTAATTAGATTGTAAGCACTGTCGAGCAGGGAATGTCTCTTTATGTCCAGTGTACAGCGCTGCGTACATCTAGTAGCGCTATAGAAATGATAAGTAGTAATAGTATGGTGGCCGGCGACCAGCCTGAATCCAGAGCACCAGAACCCAACTCCCTCCTCCCCCTTTGTGGCTGCCCAGATGGGGCAGGTAAAGTTCACCGGTACTGTTAATGCAGGCCTGATAGAAATGTGTTGGTCATGGATGAGGGGAAGGGGAGAAGAGGCTTCAGGGAATTGGGAAAAAAAATATGCTGTAGCCTGTTGCCATTTTGGCTTGGCAACAGGCTGCCCAAATCTGGTGCCACTTCAACTTGGCAACAGGCCACCCAAAATTTGAACCCAACCCTCTCACCAACATGGACTTACATTATGCCTACTAAATACTACAAATTAATCGGGTTTGCATTTTGAAATGAGGCTGCAGTTAAAGGTGGGACATTGTTGGCTGCTATGTCAACCTTGTCAGTCAACTCTATCATATCTTCTCTATAACATTAGCCATTTCAATTTCCTGCATTATGTTTTGTTGCAGCTTGGTGGGGCACCTGGGCTTCGGTGGTTGGATAGTGTAATGATGGCGAGGTTAAATGTGACAAGCCACAGTTCATCAGGAAGGGCAGATGGCTGGATAGCAAGCATATGGAGTGCCTAACTGGTTGGCATGGCAGGTGTCGCTTCATTAGGCCTGGGAGCAATCAAACTGCAAGAAACCTAGCTTGTCAAGGAAGTTGGGCTAATTGTGTACCTGTGACAACACAAGCTTCGAGCTAATTCCGTAAACTTGAGGAGGATTGGTGATTGGGATGTGGTTGATTGTGTCAAAGCTCAGGTTGCCCGGTTACTGTGGTTATTATAGTGAAGTTTGTTAATAAATCTGTGGCCTTTTATAGCCCATTAAGCTGTTCAGTAAGTCAACGTGTGTTGGTCATTACTTGATGTCATGCAAGGATGATGGGAAGGGAATCTCACCTGCCTATATTTCTCTTTATTCCATCCATTCATAGCAAAACACATTTTCCTCTGGAACCATGACCATGTCTGCTCATTGTCACATTCCATAGACCTGGATGTTTTTGGAAGGTTTCTGAAACTTTCCCGGAAAAAGAGGCACAACCCAACAAGCTGCAGGTAAGAATACATCAAGGCCCAGCTCACCTTTTACCCCTCTCATCTTTTCACTAAATCTAGTAACACAACTGACCTCCTGAATATTGGATAACACCATTCTAAGATCGTTTTCTCCATTGATCTTAAGAGGAAAGTGTAACTGTCAAGCTAGTCACTAATGTATTAGGAGAGCCCAATAAAAGGGTATCACCTGTAGTCTAATACACCGTGTTTGAACTGGTACAAAGACTGTATTATAAAAACCATTCGAGAGAATTCAGTGCAAACAACTAAAACGCAGCATTTCCTGTTAGTAGCTTACAGAAATCAGATAGGGAAGCTTAGAATAATATTTTATCAGAAGTTAGGTAGAGTTACTGGTCCTGTTGTGCTATTAGTGATAATAGTTCTTTTATTACTACTACTACTACTACTACTATTTAGCATTTCTAAAGCGCTACAAGGCATACGCAGCGCTGCACAAACATAGAAGAAAGACAGTCCCTGCTCAAAGAGCTATGTAATAAAAGTGAGCCAAGTATAGGACAATCAAGCCATTGTGACATCACTGATGAGGTTGGCTCTTATTGGTGGACTGAGGCATTATGACATCACAATATTAGCTCTGGTTACAAGAGACTACTACTACTACTTATCACTTCTATAGCGCTACAAGGCGTACGCAGCGCTGCACAAACATAGAAGAAAGACAGTCCCTGCTCAAAGAGCTATGTAATAAAAGTGAGCCAAGTATAGGACAATCAAGCCATTGTGACATCACTGATGAGGTTGGCTCTTATTGGTGGACTGAGGCATTATGAGATCACAATATTAGCTCTGGTTACAAGAGACTACTACTACTACTTATCACTTCTATAGCGCTACAAGGCGTACGCAGCGCTGCACAAACATAGAAGAAAGACAGTCCCTGCTCAAAGAGCTATGTAATAAAAGTGAGCCAAGTATAGGACAATCAAGCCATTGTGACATCACTGATGAGGTTGGCTCTTATTGGTGGACTGAGGCATTATGACATCACAATATTAGCTCTGGTTACAAGAGACTACTACTACTTATCACTTCTATAGCGCTACAAGGCGTACGCAGCGCTGCACAAACATAGAAGAAAGACAGTCCCTGCTCAAAGAGCTTACACATCTTCACTTTGGCAGCCTACAAGTTTCCCCTACCCCATAAAGAAAAGTGGCAGTAAAAAAAAACCCTTTCTGTACAGTTCTGTTCTGTCATGGTGTCAACTCAAACTCTACAAGGAGATAAAGAAAGTAATTGTCTTTTTTTGGTGTGATTTCTTAAATTAAGCTTGTTAGATAATTATGCAATGTAGTTCGCATTCAAAAGTTCCTAAATTGCAGTGTGTTTTTACTAGCAAAAAAAAGGTGCCGGTACTCAAATGATAGGCCACCCTTCAGAGGTGAGGTGATCACTGAGGGACCCACCCCACAATAGCCAGGCCCCCTGCAACCAGTCACAGAATCCATGACAAATCAGAATTGTTGTGTAGAGCCTGATATCTTTCATTAAAACTTGGGGTCCATGGGTCAATTTTAGCAGACAATGGAAAAGGTGCCAGTACTCGGTACCCCCAAGGTACCCCCTCAAAAAAAGCCCTGCTAAATTGTGATTTTATCAAAAGGCCCGGTTGTAAGACTGGCAAGTGTATTCATTTCTGTTTATGTTAGAACTCAAAGAAATTATAAGCACATCATAGGGAAAACTGTTTTACTGTAGACCTCCTAAGTCGTTGGTGAGGCCCCACCTGGAGTATTGTGTTCAGTTTTGGAGGCCGTACCTTGCGAAGGATGTTAAAAAAATGGAAGCGGTGCAAAGAAAAGCTACGAGAATGGTACGGGATTTGCGTTCCAAGACGTATGAAGAGAGACTTGCTGACCTGAACATGTATACCCTGGAGGAAAGGAGGAACAGGGGTGATATGATACAGACGTTCAAATATTTGAAAGGTATTAATCCGCAAACAAATTTTTTCCGGAGATGGGAAGGCGGTAGAACGAGAGGACATGAAATGAGATTGAAGGGGGACAGACTCAGGAAAGATATCAGAAAGTATTTTTTCACAGAGAGGGTGGTGGATGCTTGGAATGCCCTCCCGCGGGAGGTGGTGGAGATGAAAACGGTAACGGAATTCAAACATGCGTGGGATATGCATAAAGGAATCCTGTGCAGAAGGAATGGATCCTCAGAAGCTTAGCCGAAATTGGGTGGCGGAGCAGGTGGGGGAAGAGGGGTTGTCTAGTAGTGCTATAGAAATGTTTAATAATAGTAGTAGTAGTAGTAGGTTGGTGGTTGGGAGGCGAGGATAGTGGAGATAGTGGAGACTTATACGGTCTGTGCCAGAGCCGGTGATGGGAGGCGGGACTGGTGGTTGGGAGGCGGGAAGTACTGCTGGGCAGACTTGTACGGTCTGTGCCCTGAATATGGCAGGTACAAATCAAGGTAAGGTATACACATCTGAGTTTGTCTTGTTGGGCAGACTGGATGGACCGTGCAGGTCTTTTTCTGCCATAATCTACTATGTTACTATGATACACCAGTCTCCTTTTCAACAGTTTATTTTCTCCCATACATCTACTTGCTTGCTGTCTTTTTTTACTATTTGAATGTAATAGAATAGAGTCAATGGATTCTAAACCTTCCAAGTCATATTACTATATTTGGTTAAATTGTCTTTCCCTCTTTTCTTTAAAGCTACATACTGAGCACGCACCTGCTAATTTTAAACACCTAACGTTCTCTTTTGAGCCTCCAACCACGATACTTTAATCTGTTGTTTAGCATGGTAAGGTTCTGAATGGAAAACAGAAAAACTGAGCAATCACGACTGTGGTATATTTGTGCTGTATTGGGGGGGGGGGGGGGGGGGGGAGGAAGCGCAGGATCCTTTGCTTACAATAGCCAACAGATGGCCTTGTCTGTAAATCTAGGCAAAGGGGGTTTTGAAGAGTGTTGGTGCTGTGAGTCAGTGCTTTCCTTTTGTTACATAAAACGTCGTGTTTTTACATGTCCTGTTAAAGGACCACTTTTTGGTGTCTCTCATAGTTTAAAGCTAGCTGTGTGTTTTGTGTAATTGCAATCCTCACCCTATTCCCTCTGTTTCTATATACTCACTCCACACTGTTAAAGCAAGGGGGAAAAAAAAAAAAGAATCGTCATTCTGACGTAAATAAATCGAATCCTGTCCTCAATCAATCCTCTTTTTCTTTCCCAAACAAGAACGAGATATGCAATCATGTTGTATTGTTTCCTTTTAATTTGATATTAGTGAAACGGTACTTTCTTTACGTGTGATGGCTATGTAGCCATGTATATAAGTAATTACACACAATTTTCGAGGAGGTATGTGTTGGGGGGGGGGGGGGGGGAGTTCTTTTTCTGATCTACCAGCAGTAACCACCAGAATTGAAATTAGCATTTTTTAACAAACATCCCCTTTCTCAACCTTGAACTTGGCCTTCCTTGTGTCTGCTTTTGCTTCCATGTGCCAGCCAAGTACAATAAGCTTTTGGATCCATTGTTTAGATTTTAGGTTCATATGAGAAAACAATGTCCAGCATTAGGGGGGGAAACGAGCATGGTACTACAGGCCAAATGCAGTCCTCTAAACAGACATTTTTTTTTTTCTAAAATCATTTAAAAAATATATATTCATTAGGTCCTTTCATGCTGTTAGTTCAAAGCCCACAATTCAATCTAGATTAAAGGGAGGTAGGGGGATGAACACCAAGATGGAGCCTTGCTTCCTTGAAATGTTGTCTATTTCAATCTTTATTTCATGAGTTAATTTTTGTAAACCACATTCTGATTTTGTTTAATGTTTGAAGACATTTTGTTCCTGACTCTAGAAGAAAAATATCCAGCTCTGTTCTATTAAATACTTCATTGTAAATAAAACACAAAATATCCTTTTGGAATATTACACTTTTATTTTCATCCAGAATGAAGGTATACATACACAAATTATTTCTTACAAACACATCAACTGTCATCGCAAAAACTGTGTGTTTATACAATATATATTTGAAAAAAATATATTTATTACATTTCCCTATGAATACAAACATATCAATTGTAAGCGTGCACTCTTTTCCAAAAGATTCGACAGTGTATTTCTACTAACCCACTAAACAGGACATGGTAATTGTATAGAACGTACAGTTATTTTGAGAATCAATATAAACTTGAGATTTTATAATTCAATAATGATAACAAAGACAGCTACTCAATTAGATTTTTGTTGCTATAAACCCCCAAACAGGAAAATAGAAAGATAAGACTTCTATAGAGAATAGCATCAAGGTATAGGTGATTCTTCTCACCACAAGTTTTATAATATATGAAAGGAATACACAAAAGTGAAAACATTGGGTTCTTAACTTTTCTCTTACGTAAACAGACACAAGAGATTTGTGTATCTGGTATCAATTCGGTTGTGGTACACAAGGCATCGATCAAAGATAAGCAAGAGCCAAAGAAACATTTGCATTTGACAAACATTTCAACTTACATACATTCAAAATGTCTTCATTTTCCTTTCAAATTGCATAGTCGTCAGTGCACAATTCCGAGCACCTCTTGATGCAAAGACAAAAGGAAGTTATAGAGGCTGCCTTTGAAATTCGTTCAGATAACAGGTCTCCAAGTCAAGAGTAGGCTCAAGCTATGGATGTATGAGAATTGACAATCAGAATCTCTAGATACCTTGAAATACCCGATCAGGATTAGTTTCCCCAGGTAATCTGGAATTGGAAAAAAAAAACAAAATAAGTTAGTAGTATTACAGGCAGTGAAGTACTAAGTTACGTACCACATGTGAAAGTTCAAGAACAATACAGTTACATCATACAAGCCAATGTACTCGCATGCTTAAGTAAAAACATATTTCAGATAAAAGGCTTCCGTCACATTGTTTCAAATTTAGGGGCCCTTTTACTAAGCTGTGTAACGGCCTACATACGTACAGCGTGAGCCAAATCAGAATGTGAGCCAGGCGGTAATTCTGAATTTGGCATTACCCTGAATCCCACAGCAGAAAATAATGATCTATTTTCTACTGCGGGCCGCTTACCCGGCAGTAAACAGCAGTTGGCGCATGCTGCATGCTTACCACACGGGTAGCGCATAAGACCTTACCGCTAGGTCAATGGGTGGTGGTAATGGGTCAGGCCAAAAATGGACGTGCACTGGTTTCAATTTTAGCCCATGTCCATTTTCCGACCCCTTAAAAAAAGGCCCTTTTTCCTAGATGTGGTAAAAAATGGCCCAGCACGCGCCCAAAAGATGCTCTCGCACTATCGCAGGCCACTTTTAACAGCATCTTAGTAAAAGAACCCCTTAACTATTTTAATAACACCAATCAGGGTTGTTTGTTTCTACATGGATAGAGTGGCATGGCTCCTGATGTGTGTGTGCATCATCTGCACACTCTCAGGATCTCCGAGATTCCCACCCATCCTCCTCCCCTTTTTGAGATCTACATCAGTTTTCAGATCTGGGTTCCTATATACAGAAGGATAGTTCCTTCTTCTGAAGGCTTTTGGGACACAGGGATTAGTCACCTGTCAAAATCACTAAAGGAAACCCCCTGTGATGTTTTAATTTTCATGTGTAACTTTCACTGATTTCAAACGCCAGGTCTGAGGTGGTCTTGTGAAAATAATGCTGAGCTACTTTCACTAGATCAGAGCTGAAACGAACTCTTAGACATTTTTTTCCCATTTTATTTAAGACTTTACAAAGTCTTGTCTCCTTCTCTCATCCGCCTTTCCCATTTTACTCTTCCGGAAAGATTTTATTCCTCCATACTGCAGATACTCAAAACCTTTAACCTCTCTTTAAATCATTCTACCATTCTTATTCTGTTGCCATTAGTTATCTTTTTTTTTTAAATTCATCATGATTTAATAAATGAACCGTTTTCTTTCCCTTTTAAATTTATCTGTCTTCATGAAAAGACATGCTCACTTTAACCAGACTTTCCTTACATACTCTTGACTCTGGCTACTTTAATCTAAATTTTAGATTGACAGACAGGTAGCCAGACAGACAGATGGAGAGGGACGGGGGGGGGGGGGGGGGGGGGGAGACAGACAGACTGGTATCGAGAAAAATGCAAATGTGAGCTAGCTGTTAAATACTAGGTTTTATTTATTTGTTTATTTATTTATTTATTTATTTGGGGGGATTTATTAACTGCCTTTATGAAGAGAGTCACCCAAGGTGGTGTACAGCAGGTACAGTTTAACATAAAACTTACAATTTTGTTAACAGCATAACAATAGTAAAATAACCAAGAATAAACATAAATACAATAAATGAGGTCAACTTGAACACAGTAAACTGAAACCTAATAATAGTATGAACTACCATAAAACAGTATCAAAAATATACACATTTAACAGCACTGGAATTCAAATGCCAAAGATATAATATAATGTTAGCTTAATACTAATGATACACCTAATAAGCATGCATTAGATCATTCAACTAATATAGATATGATGCTAGAGATTTTCTACAATATGGCTAACCATAGAGCTGAGGGACCAAGAGCAGATATAAGATGGGAACAGGATATGTGGTACAGAGTCAGTTGGGATAATTTAATGGTTAGCTAAACTCTTTGTATGGTTAGCATTTCTATACTGCTATACTACCATAGTGTTAGCTTAGGTTTATGTTAATAATGCATTTATATTGAACTCATTTTTTAAGTGAATTAAATTCTATATATGGTGCATACAATTGCATGTAGAAATGTGGGCACACATCCAATTTGCACGTGTAATTTCATTGCCAAATGAGCCAATTAGCATTGATAATCAGACACTAATAAACAATTATCGGCGCTAATTGTCATTAAATTTGTGCATGCAAGTTTAAATTTAAGGCACAGATCCTAAAAGGGGGCCTAGCCATGGAAGGGGTACGGGCGGACCAGGGGTGTTCATCAAATTTGCGCACAGTGTTACAGAATAAAGGAAATCTGCACCTAATTTAGACGTGAGGATTTATACCAGGTTTCAGTCGATGTAAATCCTCGCACCCAAGATCTTGGTGCTAAATCAAGGCAAGACTACTTTTCAAAGCTTGCACCGTCATTTTCAAGATACTATTTGGCGTGGCACCTGAGTCCATGCAAGACATGATTGAACTATCCCAGAAACCAGGAGTTACCTACTTCTTTATCTACCCAACTGTAAAAACATAACCTACAAAACCATCTACACAGCAGGCTTTAGCTACCTGGGTTCCAAATAGTGGAACTGAATACCAAAAGCCACAAGAAGCATCACTAAGAGATCCTTTAACTAAGATGCACTGAAAAATGGTTTGCGGTAGCGTAGGCGCGGGTTTCTGGCGTGTGCCAATCCATTTTTCAGCGTGCCTGTAAAAAAGGCACTTTTTGCCGAAAATGGACATGCGGCAAAATCAAAATTGCCATGTGTCCATTTTGGGTCTGAGACCTTACCGGCATGCCACTGACCAAGCGGTAAAGGCTCACGCGGTAACCGGGCGGTAATGACCTACGCACATCAAGTGCCACTTAACGCGCGTCTCATACGTACATCCAAAAAGAAAAATTATTTTTCGCATGCATGCCGAAAATGAAATTACCACAAGAGCCATGCGGTAACTCCATTTTGCTGCACGTTGGGCACGCGTAGACGGTTACGTGGCTTAGTAAAAGGGTCCCTATCTTTATGTCAGGAAAGAACTGAAAACCTACCTCTTCAAAAAATTCTATAGCTAACTACATAAGCTACTGATATGCAGGCTCCATGTTTGCTACCATGTATGTAAGCACCTTAACGCAATACCATTTGTAACTCTACTACCCGGAAATGGCAATCGCCATTACGGCAAATGTAAGCCACATTGAGCCTGCAAATTGGTGGGGAAATGTGGGATACAAATGCTACAAGTAAATAAATAAATAAATAAATATACTCTCCATGTCTTAACTGTAAAATATTATTGTAATTTTAACAAATTGTAAACTGTACGCCACTTTGAACCAAAACTAGTTTTTGGATAGCAGTGGGATACAAGCATGCATACATAAATAAATAAACGCCATTCTATATATGGCACCCAACTCTAAGTGTCTTTTATAGAATAGCGCTTAATGTGAAATTTTATTGGAATTAATTTTTTTGGCTCCATAAATAAAATTTTGGCCAATGTACTTTTTTGAAGCACTTAGATGATGGTCATAATTCATCTCTATGCATTTTTCCACTATTTTCATGGCTATGCTAGCTGAGGCTACAATCACTTTGAAAAGCAAAAATTATGAATCCTGTATCCCCTAGTGCTTCATCTTAATATAAAAAAAAAAGTCCAGAATTCAGATTTTTCTAATTTGGAAGTGTTTTTGAGACCTCCCAGGTCAACAGAAGCAGAATGGATCATGAGTCTCCACCGAGCTTTTAAGCTCGTCATCGGTCGTGGAAGTGTAAGCCCTCTGCAGTCTGAACATACAGGCGAAATCGAATGATGACTGGCAACAATGCTGATCTATTGTGGGGGGACATGGACTAATTTGTAAGAAACAACCCTCTACCCTTTCTCACAAACAGTGCCATCTGCCATGTGGAAAATTTCCAGATTTACATGTCATCATGAAATTTGAAACTGAATTCTGCAAATTATTTTTTAGCTATGCCCATACCGAGTCTTCGGAATACAAAAACCACAAAGAAACAGACTGATTTTTTTTTTATAGATTTCCACCCCCCCCCCCCCCCCCCCCCACCCTCTCTATGGCAAAATATTTCACAAATAAGGCCTACTGTGTTGCTAAAGTTATTATTATTAGAAATAGGTAGCCTAGAAATTTTTTTAATAAATAAATACTATTAATGCTGAACACTTCAGCTCAAGCAAATCTAAAACTCATTCTTTCCTTGATGATCCTCCATCTATCATTGCCACCTTTAAGGGCTTATGTATATAATTCACTTTCTCCTTAACTTAGCTTCCAGTTTGGAGTTCTCTCTAAAGTGAAAAAAAATATGCTTCTCAATGCCATGTCATGTCATTTCAGTACACGGTATGCTCTGTAAGACTTGCGTTATTTTCTTTCCTGTCCATAAAGAGGAATTACTATAGGAAAGGATTTATGGTCAATAACTCCCTCCCCACTTCTCTGAAAATAAACGGCGCTGGTTTTAGCTAATAAAGATCTCTGTCTTTGCCCATTTACTATTCATGCATTTTGGAAGGTAGTGTCACCCCTCCCCCTTTCTCCACCCCATTGCCCATTTCACAGAATCATGGGGAGAAACTTTCTGGACAATTTAATCTCTCCAGGGTGTTACTTAGCCAAACCCTTTTCACTGTCAATTTTTCACCCCCTCCCTCCCCCTCCCTTCAAGTCTAGATTGAATTTTGCAGCCCCTGATATCTTTCTTTCTGTTGCAGGCACATGCTGCTTATGCAAATGAGGTTCTTTTATACTCCCTCCCCGTCTCAAGACCTCAAACTTGAATGTGTCCAAAAGCTCCTCTCCCCTGCTAACTCCTTAGTGCAATTATACCTCTGTTCTCTTACGGAAGCCTGGTGAGGGAAAAATTCATTTTAAACTAAGAAGACATGCTGTTTGGCTCAGATAATTACAAGGAAGCTTCAGTTTATAAAAGGTATAAAATATGCCTTTCAGATTGCAAAAGACTGGCTACGCGTGTTATGCCTACACTGTATGTTCAATCTGCTACAACTAAAATATTTCTAAAATTATATATTTTAGATTCATAATGGCAAAAAAAAATACTCTGTCCTTAATTACATACACATCATAATTTCAATATTTTGAAAACAATTTTTTCACCTTTCTTTTATGCTTGGGAGTTAATGAAAGGGTTATTTATTCATCAAGAGTTACTTTAGGTTGTACATATTAAGATAAGACTTGGCGCCTAATAGAAAGAGAGACAGTTCTAATTTCAGCTCCCCTAAAATGAGTCGAATTCCATTTAAGTTTCAGAGGTTTTATACCTGAGGGAGAATTAAATAATGATCATTCTATAGGTACACATGAATAGATAAATGATGGATCATAAGATAATCATATCTATATTGTAAGTATATAATATTAAGCTATAGTTTTACAAAACCCTATGCGACAGAGTCTAGAATCAGACAGTCTCACTCGGCCCCTTTTCTGAATAGCTTTCAGGCAGACATTGTTCCCCCAACTCCCTTGTCTCATGGTGAGGTTTATGCATAGATTTTTTTTTTTTTTTATGGGGCAGGGGAAGAAACAGAAGGAGGAGGGGAGCTTTCACCAAAAAGCACCCAGGAATGTGTCAACCCATGGCTAGAGAAAAGAAACAGAAGAGAGACAATGAGTGGTGGGAACGTCAAGGCCCCCTGACTAATGAATATCAAGTTTGCCCTTGAACCTCACTGGGCTTCGCCATTCCCAGGCTCTAGACAAGGGCTGAGGTATGTCTGAGCCCAGCTGCAGTGAGACTGGGCTATGGTTCATCTCAGACGCTTTGACAGGACGGGCCTTTTCAGTGCATAGCTCAGCCCTGCCTAACTACTCCCTTGGCAACAGCACAGTGCAGGAACCCAGGCTGAGGCCCTTCTTTTGCTGCCTACAGAAACAAGGAGAGCAGCAACCAGCTCTATGAAATTAGCTGGAAGCTGTTAACTCCTTGGATGCCAAAGGCTTATGCCACTGAACGTGAGAGGCCAAATGCTCGGAACACATGCAGATTTAAAAGTTTCATTTATTTTTTTAACAGACACAGATTAGTCAGCATCTTTTGGAAAGATGCGTATATGCCCAGTTGAAAACCCTCAACCACGTTCCTACATGCTCTGAGACTCAGGAACAATCAATGGTACCAAGATATCAAAGCTGTGATTCTATTTCTGGCCATTCATTTAAAATGTCTTACTCGATGAACTTCCAGAGAGGAATAGCATTGGGACAAACTGAATATCAATTATTTGACGAAAGATAAATTTTAAATAGATTTTAAATAAAGTGTGCTCAGGTATATTAAATCATGGTAACGATATTATTAGTGGTATAAACATTCAGGATGTTGTGAAATTCTGGACAAATATGTCCACGAGATAACTGCAATAGGTGAACCTATTCTAGAAATATTTTAGCTAAAGCGGCCATATTTATTTATAAGCAAATAGGCTGTAGCTCACAAACCAGACTCAAGTACATTGTGAAAGGACAGAATGGGATGAATAGTTGGAAAGGTGGCAGGACCCTAAGGGGCCCTTTTACTAAGCCACGTAGGTGCCTATGCGAGCCCAATGTGTGTCAATTTGGAGTTACTGCCCGGCTACTATGAGGCTCGGGCGGTAATTTTATTTTTTACGCGCATCCGCTACCCACACCGGAAAATCATTTTATTTTCCTATGCGTGGTGGAAACTGGGCAGTAATCATCATTCTGTGCACATACTGTAGACAATTAGCACATGGTTACCATGTGAGATCTTACTGCTAAGTCAATGGCTGGCGATAAGGTCTCAGACCCAAAATGGGCACGCGCCAATTTTTATTTTGCCGCACGTCCATTTTTGGCAAAACTTTTAAAAAGGCCTTTTTACAGGCATGCTGAAGAATGGATCTGCGCGTGCCCAAAACATGTGCTTACACACAGCCCATTTTTTCAGCGTAGCTTAGTAAAAGGACCCCTAAATTTGGAACTATGGGTATACATGGATAATAGACAAAAATCTTCAGTGCTAGCAAAGAATACGAGGGATTTAGGAAAGATGATTTCAGAATAAGCATGAATGAATATCAGGGAACAAAGAGCAGCATTCCCATTCTAAAAGGCACAAACTGGTTTAGTGGGGAAATATTATGAGGATCCTAAATACACTCAAATGTAATTGCACCATATGAAAAGGGAGATGGAGGAAATATTGAAGAAACTGCAGCTTCATTGGGGAATATCAATGTTTATGTGTTACAAGTGTGTGAGTCGATGATGACAGATGTTGGAGTTATAAGTTATGAAAATAATACTGACACCTTCATATGGTCCATTGGGCATAAAGAAAAATAATTTGGGAAAGATTAGACCAGAAGGATATTTGAAAGATGGTGGCCACTAGCTGAGGAGGCAATGATGTATGTGAAAAAAAGAGGGGAGAGTCATGTTATTATCTTCCAAGGGGGTAGACAGAGAAGAAATGTAAGGAAATATATTTTTCATGGAAAAATGGTAAAAGCAGAGAAGCAGCGATAGTGGTAACCAAAATGGTACTGAGTTTAAGAGGGGATGGGATAAGCCAGGGGTGAACTGACCATTGGAAGAGTAGGGCAGTGCATGAAGGCCCAAAGCAGTAGGGGGTCAACTCTTCCTTAGCCTCCATGTAGTTGAATCATTTTTTGATAGGTGGTTAGGGGCCCCTGACCCTTACTGTCCAGGGCTCAGATCACTGTCAGTCTGTTCCACGGATAAGCACAGAGAATCCTTACCTGCCAGAAGAGTAGACTGAAGAAAGTGTGATCTAGTGACATGTATTTAATAATTTATAGTGTCGTACTCACCAGAGTTAATAATGGATGTTGTGGCTGCTAAAATGTATGGAAAAGATGTAGCTTGGTCTGTCTAGCAGGTTAGATGAGGATCCTGGGAGACTCATAAGTAATGGTCGCTATTTAGATCACACCGTGATAACAGAACTGAACTAACAGATGGGTTCGTGTAGTAGGCGGCAAGTTCTGTAATTATCCAGAAGTCCTGGTGTTCGTTTAGTCAGGTCTGGCTGGGAAGCTAAGAGCTTGTATGGCTGTAATGGCCATGTTAATATTGCTGGCTATTTAGATGATTATAGACCCTTGTGGTTAGGAATGGGAAAGGTGGGGTACCAGAGAGAAAACAGTGGAGATCTTATATGGTCTTCTACAGAAAATGGTGGCATTCAAAAGTTGGAAGAAAAAAAAAGGTCTGGATAAGAAATCAATCGTCCAGGTGCTCATACTCTGAGGTTAGGATGATTGGAACGAGTGAATGGATTTTCCTTGTACTATGCTAGTATATAAAACTATAGCTGTGATTCAAACCATGGATGAAAGATACTGAGAAATATTAGATAGATTTAAAACATTGTAACAGATGACGTAACCTGATATTAAAAATGAATTACAAAAACCTGCAAATAAACTATTTCACTTGTAATTATATAAGAAATATGAGAATCAGTGTGTGTATGCTTTAAGGAACATTATTAGACTGAAATGTTTCCATTCATGTTTTCGTATTTTACATACATAAGGCTATGGAATAATATATCGCAACTATGAGTGTTTATAAGTCGAGGAGCAACTTAATGATTAGTGCAATGGCCTGAGAACCAGTGGAGCCAGGTTCAATCCCCACTGCAGCTCCACGTGAGTTGGAGCAAGTCATTTAACCCTCCAATGCCCCAGGTATAAAATAAGTACCTGTATATTATATGTAAACCGCTTTGATCATAACCACAGAAAGGTGGTATATCAAATCCCATCACCTTTCCCTTATAAGATGAAGACAGCCTGGCACTACTGTTCACAACAGTCACATCAAAATGTAATACCTAATACCATAGCCTGTCCATTAAAAAAAAAAAAGTCTGACCATCCATCTCATGAGATCTGTTCGTAACCTGCACCAATTGCAAGTGAAAAGTTGTCAGTAAAAATCGAAACCCTCACAACTGAATGTCAGCTGTTGCAAGACTAGTTGATCCATGCTAATGGCTCTCTCATTCTCTAGAGCTTGGTGTATCATCAATCATCAAAATATCATGGGCCTAACAGGGTTTTCACCAATCAGTATCTTCCTGGTCTGCTGCATTGGAAAGGTTCATAGGTAAAATAGTAGGATTACTTAATCTGTCAGCTCACCTCAAATGATCCTGAATAATAAGGAGGAAGACATAGATCTAGGGACAGATAAGGATGTTTCAGTGTTGGGGTCATCCACAGAATAATCATTGAGCTCTGTGGAAGGAGCCATCTTAGGACATTCCGATAAACAGAACTCAACAATTCTACTACTGCTACGACTTATAATTGTTATAGTGCTACTAGACGTACGCAGTGCTGTATACTAAACAGATATGAGACAGTCCCTACTTGACAGAGCTTACAATCTAATCAAGACAGACAAACAAGACAAATAAGGGATTAGGGAATTACTTATGGTGGGAATGATTAAAACAGACATTGGTACTGAACAAATGAATAGGAGTTAGGAGTTAAAAAGCAGCCTCAAAAAGATGGACATTTGAACAGAGCCAAAGACGGAGCTTGACATACTGAATCAGGAAGTCTATTCCAGGCATACATTACATTACAGTCACCACTTCTATACCGCTGATACCAGAATCTAGATCAGAGCAACTTACAGTGTAAGGAAATAGGGCAATACCCTAGAAGACTCAATACAAATTTAAAACTGACAGCAGTAATTAAAACCTAAAATAGTTAAATAAATTTACAAAATAACCAAGTTTTCAAAAATTTTCAAAACAAAGTAAAATTAGACTGGAAGCATATAAATGTAGGCAATTTATTCCACCACTTGGTTAATTGATAAGGAAATGACAATTCCAGCTCTTTCTTATAAATAACCCCCGTGGGCGACAGATATCGAAATTTTAAAAAGTGCCTGGAACTTCTGATGTAGCATTATTGATAGAATATATTGTGGGGCTGGTCTGTGAAGTATCAGAAAGGCAAAGCAACATAATTTAAATACTGAACAAGCCTCCACTGGTAACCAGTGGAGACTACTCAACAATTGTTTAGCGCTTTCAAATTTAGAACTTCTATAAATCAGGCGGGCCGTGGTGTTTTGCAACCAACATGTTGCAATAGTCTAAGAGGTATGTTTACTAAGGTGCGTTAGCATTTTTAATGCACCTTTAAAGTTGAGGCATGTTAAACGCTAACACGCCTATTCATTTCTGTGGGCGCATTAGCATTTAACGCACATTAACCATTAATGTGCATTAACAATGCTAACGCACCTATAGCTCACCTTAGTAAACAATCAACTGAAAAACTGCTGATTGAAAACAGGATCTAATGCCTCTTAATTTCCATAATAATCTAATTATCTTGGATGACAACATTTGTACATGTTGTTCAAATATCAAAGAATTATCCAGAACCACCCCCAGTATTTTCAGTTGGGATTCTACCTTATAGCTAACATCGTTAATAGAAAGGCAGTCTACAGAGCTCTGTCTTCAAGGGTGACTAATAAGTAGAAATTTCATCTTTTCGGAATTTAATTTCAACTTAGCTACCTGCACCCATGATTCCAGACAATCCAGAGCCTGCTTGATCCTAAACAGAGCATCTGTAATTTCTCCATCCAATGGTATACAGAGGGTCTCGTCATCCGCACATATGAATGAGTGCAACCGCAGTGCCTCCAATCTAAAACCCAATGGGACCAGCAAGATAAAAGGAACAGAGTCTGGCGTTGATAGTAGAGGATTCTGGGTCTTTGTTAAGCTTTATTCTTATTGAACATGCTTTACTAAGGGGTCTTTTTACTAAGGTGCACTAACGAATTAGTGTGTGTTAAGTGCCATGTAGCCCAATAGGCTGTGCAGCATTTAGTATGCACTAATCATTAGTGTGCACTACATTCGTTAGCTCACCTTAGTAAAAGGACTCCTAAGGGGCTCTTTTACTAAGCCGCGTGGAGGGGCATAATCGAATGGTGCTGGCCATCTATATGGCTGGCCCCGTAAAGCGGTGTCCCGACCGTATTATCGAAATAAGATAGCATGCTATCTTTCGTTTCGATAATATGGTCGGTGCCGGTCAAATGTCAGCATTTGGACCGGCTTTAGAGATGGCCGGCATTGGTTTCCGGCGATAATGGAAACTAATGTTGGCGAACTCAAACCCAGCCAAATCCAAGGTATTTGGTCATGGGAGGAGCCAGCATTTGTAGTGCACTGGTCCCCCTCACATGCCAGGACACCAACCAGGCACCCTAGGGGGCACTGCAGTGGACTTCAAAAATTGGTCCCAGGTGCATAGCTCCCTTACCTTGGGTGCTGAGCCCCCAAATCCCCCCCAAATCCCACTCCCCACAACTCTACACCACTACCATAGCCCTTAGGGATGAAGGGGGGCACCGACATGTGGGTACAGTGGGTTTTGGGGGGGGGGGTTGGAGGGCTGCCATTTGCCACCACAAGTGTAACAGGTGGGGGGGATGTGCCGGGGTCCATCTGCCTGAAGTGCACTGCACCCACAAAAAACTGCTCTAGGGACCTGCATACTGCTGTCAGGGAGCTGGGTTTGACAATTCAGGCTGGCATAGAGGCTGGCAAAAAATGTTTTGTATTGGGTTTTTTTTTTTGGGTGGGAGGGGGTTGGTGACCACTGGGGGAGTAAGGGGAGGTGATGCCCGATTCCCTACGGTGGTCATCTGGTCAATAGGGGCACTTGTTTGAGGTTTGGTCCTAAAAATAAATGGACCAAGTGAAGCCGGCCAAATGCTCGTCCGAGTCAGCCTTCCTTTTTCCATTATCGGCCGAAGCCGGCCATGTCTTAACCAAGCCCCCGTCCCGCCTTCCATACCCTGCTGGCACGCCCCCTTGTACTTTGGCCGACTCTGCGACGGAAAGCAGTTGGAGCTGGCCAAAATCAGCTTTTGATTATACCGATTTGGCCGGGTTTAGGAGATGGCCGGCCATCTCCCGATTTGTGTCGGAAGATGGCCGGCGATCTCCTTCGAAAATAAGCAGGATAGGTGCCTACATGTGCCCAGCATGCATCAATTTGGAGTTACTACCCAGCTACCACGAGGCTTAGACAGTAATTTCATTTTTTTCGCGCTTCCGCTATGCACGCCGGAAAATAGTGTTTATTTTCCGGCGCGCAGTGGAAACTGGATAGTAATCATCATTCTACGCGTGTAGACAATTACCGCATGAGACCTTACCACTAAGTCAATGGCTGGCAATAAGGTCTCAGACCCGAAATGGACGCGTGCCATTTTTTTATTTTGCCACACGTCCATTTTTGGCAAGCATATAAAAAAGGCCTTATTTACAGGCGCTGAAAAATGGATCTGCGTGCCTCCAAAACTCGCGCCTACACTAGCGCAGCCCATTTTTCAGTGCACCTTAGTAAAAGGACCCCTAAATGACTTTGAAAACCGGTTTGTAAACTACAATACAAACAGCCCAATTTTGCATAGGGTATCTAGGTTGGAAAAGGAACATTCAAGTTGGAACCTTCATGCAATATTTTTTCAAATGGCTTAATGAATACAGAGCCTTTTGTAAAACATATATAAGGCCACCGAAAAATAATGTTATATTTGGCAGCATGTACAGCAGGCACACATTTAAAACAGAATAGCAACACTTAGGGCTTTGTACATGTAAGCAAGCAGCATGTTTAGATAGGGGGGAGGCATTTTACTAACCACAATTATAAGTCTGCTACTTAAACACATGCACGTAGCAAATTTTGTCAAAATGAACATCCAACGAGGGTCATTTAAAGAGCTGAGCTCAAAAACTCAAGTTTTTGGCTTTCTGAAGTGGTTCTCACAATTCCCCTCTTAATCATGCCACTAAAACCTAGGTCCAAATGAGCAGTTAGCTGATAATTATGCGTAACTGGGAGCAGGTGTAAAATGCTAACAGAAGCATTTTTTTCCCGAAAAATACACAAATGATAGGAAATACACATATACTTTTGAGGTCCACCCAAACCATTTCCAAAACACACATCCTTCAAATCTTTGCATGTTCCTTGTACACATGTATAAGTAACACTGCATCTAAAAAAAAAAACCTCTACTTAATCACGTATACCGATTTACACATGTAAATGTTTTTTTTAAACACATGTAAGTCTTCTAAAACTGAAAAACAAACAGCAGACCACCAATACAGAAAATAAGAACTTTAATTTCACCAACCAACGCGGGGATAGTGCTGGGCAGACTTATAGGGTCTGTGCCAGAGCTGGTGGAGGGAGGCGGGGTTGGTGGTTGGGAGGCGGGGATAGGGCTGGACAGACTTATACGGTCTGTGCCCTGAAGAGGACAGTACAAATAAAAAAGTAGCACATATGAATTTATCTTCTTGGGCAGACTGGATGGACCGTGCAGGTCTTTTTCTGCCGTCATCTACTATGTTACTATACCTGACATGGACACATTTCACCCAGAAGGCTGCGTGAGAGCCAAAACTAGAGGAGTGAATCAACAACATGCTTCCCTTTAGAACTAGCAATCATGGTGAATTAGTCCTGCAGCTCCTCCAGAGACTCTCTATGGTTTGATAGAGAGAAACATGTTGTTGAGTCTCCCCTTCTAGTTTTGCCTCTGATGCAGCCTTCTGGGTGAAACGTGGCCACGTTATTTTCCATATGTGGTGGTCTGTTGTTTGTTTTGCTGCGTTTCCATCACAGATCTGCTGCCTCTGGTTGATCCCGAGTCTTCTGAAATTACCTCCAATGTGTCATTAACTACGCTGGGGAATACATATCACAACAAAGAGAGTGTTCAAAGTCCAAAAAAAAAGTAAGAAAAAGTACTAGGAGCCTTCACAAGCAGGACAAATCCTTTAATCGCAGAACATGTGTCTTGTACATCAATCTTGTACCATTGGCCCGACATGGGCCGTGTTTCGGCACAAGCGCCTGTGTCAAGAGTCATTTGATTGTTATTATTAGGAACGCAGAAACCAGCTGAAAAGCTGAATGCACATCAAACGTAACTAATGTCACGCACGATGTATACTAAACGTTTCTGCTTGTTCGACACTGGAGCACAGCGTTCCTCTTTCGCTCAATCAAATGACTCCTGATGCAGGTGCTTCACACCAAAACATGGCCCGTGTCGGGTCAATGGTACAAGATTGATGTACAAGACAGCCATTAAATGGATTAAAGCTCATCAACTAAGGTAGTAAGTCCAACCAAACAAGACACATGTTCTGCGATTAAAGGATTTGTCCAGCTTGTGAAGGCTCCCAGTACTTTTTCTTGTTTTTTGGAGAATACATATTAAACTGATTAGAAATTGGCTGTAATTGCATTAGAGAGAAAGAGCCCCCCCCCCCCGCCCCTCGTCACTCCCCCCGCCTCTGCTGCCCCCCGTCGCTGCAGTCCGCGGTCTCACCTGCCTGCCTCCACTGCTCCAGGCCCCCTGCATTCAAGGCGGCAGTCGCAGATTGCCTCCCTTCGGGCCTTCCCTCTCTGTGTCCCGTCCTCGCGGAAACCAGAAGTTACATCAGAAGAGGGCGGGACACAGGGAGGAAAGGCCCAAAGGGAGGCAATCTGCGACTGCCACCTTGAATGCAGGGGGCCCGGAGCCGTGGAGGCAGGCAGGTGAGACCGCGGACTGCAGCGATGGGGGAAGTGACAGGGGCAGCAGCGGCGGGGGGGGGGGGGGGGCGGAGGCAGGGCAGCCTTGTCCCAGGCCCGGCCTAGTCTCTTGGCAGAATTCCAATTGATGTCTACGTTTTTCCTGAAGTAGTTGCACAGTCTGTGTTCAGTCCTTGATTTCAGGGTGGATGTAGTGTAGAAATCCCTGAGGAGCAGCGTAAATTAGTCCTTGGTGAAATGCTGCTTTTTTTCTTTATTTAGTTCCCGGAGACAAAGATGCTTCAGATTTCTGAACTTGCTTTCCTTCCTGCACCTGGGGTTCACAGATCCAGTCCTTGAAGACTCGAAACAGATCTGGTTTCAGAAATTCCCATAATGAATATTCATTGGCTATATCTTATACTTGAATCCAACAGCTAAATCCATTAGCATATATTGGATACTCTGAAAGCCAGACTTGTTCACAACCATCAATGACTGGAGTTAAAAATCCTTATTCTAGAACAGGGGTGGTCAACCTTTATACACAGACGGCCGCATGAGTATCAGTACTATCCCTGGTGGTCCGCAACATTACATAATATCAGAACCGGAAATGAACAGAGATCCATAGACTGTGATAAAAAAATGAATGAATAAGTAAAATTTTGACTAAAACAGATGGAAACAAACTGTTAAGTGGCTAATCTGAAAATATTTGTGAAATGTGGTATTTAAAATAGCCAAAACTCTGGTTAATGATGTTTTCTGTGTACACTTCATATACTCTTGCAGGCTGCATAAAATTCAATGGCATTCACCATGAGCCATTGGGTGCCCACCCCTGTTCTAGTATATGGTTCCTATATGTATCACAAAGATAGAATTTAAGCTGGCATATAGGTAAAGACTATGGGCAGTAAATATTCCTCCATATACCGAAAAAATTGTAAGACTTTGTAGGTAATAAAAGTGGGGTATTTCTTTAGTGTCTCCTAAGTTTGTGACGTACTTTCTCTGACAATGCTGAAGACCAGCAACTCCTAGATAAAGAAATAATAATAGGCTTCTAGAGTGATCTTTTCTAAAGAGGAAAAAAATATAACCAGGGTCTAGTTATACTTCGATCTGCCTTGTTCTAATATGTCCCAGAAATCCTCTGAACTTTAAATCCGGGAATCACGGAGGGGCATAATTGAACGAAAACGTCTATCTCCATGGGCGTTTATCTCCGAGAACGGGTCCGTGAAGGGGTGGACCGAACCGTATTTTCGAAAAAAATAGACGTCCATGTTTTATTCGACAATTTGTGAGCTGGGCGTTTTTGTTTTTCAGTGATAATGGAAAATGAAAGCGCCCAGCTCAAAAATGAATAAATTCAAGGCATTTGTTCGTGGGAGGGGCCAGGAGTCGTAGTGCACTGGTCCCCCTCACATGCCAGGACACCAACCGGGCACCCTAGGGGGCACTTTTACAAAAACAAAAAAAAAGGTAAAAGAGCTCCCAGGTGCATAGCACCCTTCCCTTGTGTGTTGAGCCCCCCAAATCCCCCTCAAAACCCACTGCCCACAAGTCTACACCATTACTATAGCCCTAAGGGGTGAAGGGGGGCACCTACATGTGGGTACAGTGGGTTTGGGGGGGTTGGACGACTAAGCATTAAGCAGCAAAATTGTAACAGGTAGGGGGGGATGGGCCTGGGTCCACCTGCCTGAAGTCCACTGCACCCCCTAACAACTGCTCCAGGGACCTGCATACTGCTGCCAGGGAGGTGGGTATGACATTTGAGGGTGAAAATAAAAGTTGTGAAACGGCATATTTTGTGGTGGGAGGGGGTTAGTGACCACTGGGGGAGTCAGGGGAGGTCATCCCCGATTCCCTCTGGTGGTAATCTGGTCATTTTGGGCACTTTTTGGGGCCTTATTCGTGAAAAAACAGGGTCCACGAAAAGTGCCCTAAATTCTAGCTACAAACGCATACTTTTTTTCCATTATCGGCGAAAGGCGCCCATCTCTCCTCGGCCGATAACCACGCCCCAGTTCCACCTTCGCCACGCCTCCAACACGCCCCGTCAACTTTGTACGCTTCCGCGATGGAGTGCAGTTGAAAACGTCCAAAATCGGCTTTTCATTATACCGATTTATTCGTTTTTGTGAGATAAACGTCTATCTCCCGATTTGGGTCGAAATCTAGGCGTTTTTCTCTTTCAATTATAAGGTGGACAGTGGAAGAAGCACAGCGTCACACTGAAGACCAAGATAAGAGTTTTTAATGCCTCATTTGTGCCAGTCCTTCTCTACCCTTCAGAAATATGGACATTGCTAGCTGAGGATTTGTGCAAGCTGGAAGTGTTCACATGATTCTCTGCAACAAACAATCTACAGTGGAAGAAAAGCTAGGACAATCATGGCTCCACTTGATTGGCTATGCCTACGGAATGGAGGCATCGTGACTTACTCCAACGATGTTGAACACCTGGTTGGAAGGCAGTACAAATAGAGACTGAAGCAACATGGCTCCACCATCACATGAACGATTTTACTGTAGCTAATCAGGATCAACTGCATTGGAAGAAACTCACTATGGATGCCCTTGCCTTGGCCATCACAGCACCATTGACACTGCCCTACCAACTAAAAGACCACCCTACTGGAATCAGAGCTCCGAACTTTAGAATCACCTAGAAATAAAATAATGTAAGTTTAGAAATTTAAGGGGGATAGCAAGTTCTAAGACCTTGAGTTGGGGTTTAGACCTGACTTAGTGGAATAAAAGCCCAGTCAACAATATATAAATAAATAAAATAAATCAGTATAGTTTATTTACCAGAGGGAAAAGAATGAAAGTGTGTATTTTGAACTGATGCAAATGTGAGGGAGAGAATTTGAGAAATAAATTTTACTTTATAGAAACAGCCCTCATGTTTTTTTGTCATGTCATGTTGAAATGAATAAAGATAAACCTAACCACGTAACAGCCAAATTTAATGGATTGGATTCTGTATTAAATACAGGATCTTGTACTGTCATTGCCATGTAACTATCCAAAGAATGCTATTTAATTGAATTTGCATAATAGTAAGCTCATTGACAATCAAATGTAATAAAGAGTTTCTTGTATCCCATTACTTTCAAAGATCTGGAAAATTAAAATACAATCATCTAATGCTCTCTCTTTTCACAAACACCTTATGCTTAAGTGCATTAGATTCCTTTGGTTTTTGATAGTCATTGACTCGTTTGTACTAAGTTCTACTAGCCGTGTTCATTTATTGCCTTAATTTACATTACTCTCAATAAACAATCTCTTGAAAAAGGTTCAAGTTCATATCATTTCAGGTTGGCATTATAGTCCAGGTAATTACAAATTCTGAATCAACAGACCTATTACCAAAGCAGCGAGAGCTTGGGTGTCGGTAAGCAAGACAACTCTGCTGTGGGACCCGAAAATCAAGGACCTGGGAATGTGCCACTGGATCTAAGGAAGACACTGATGCTTCCATTTACACATCATAAGCAAAGTCCTAATAAAACCCACATCCACGCTCCTTTCCACGCATCATGCTCCCACACCAGAGAGAAAGACATGCAAAACCATGCTTGGAATTTGATTCCCGGATTTAAACGCTACTCAGCCTGTAAAGTAGGACTGAAAGCTCCCCTGTCAATGCCACAAAGCTCCAAAACAGCCCTTCCTCGGATAATCACACTTATCTGCAGATTAAGAACCAGAGAGTTGCAGCTGAGGATAGTCACATGAGCAGGGATGTGGGAAATCTCTCTTTTAAAAATCCCCACAGAGATGTACTATGCACCCAGGGAAAACAAAATGTTCTCCATGGACTCTTCAACAGAAAACAGAAGAGCAGATGAAGGAACTGAGCGAGGAAAGGGGCATGAAACAAAGATGAATGCAAAACAGGGAGGGAGGAAGGTGACACTGGAGGAGTGCCAATGTAAAAGGGAGACCTGGAAAGGAGAGTAAGAAAGGGAAGGGAAAGAGCCAGATGGCAAAGCATGAATAAAATAAAGGGCAGAAGGAATTACATAGAAATGCAGAAATACAAAACAGAGAAAAAGACCTGCTTTTCCCTTAGGTCTTAACCCCCATATAAGTCATATGCCAAGCTATGATCTGGATACGTGACTTTAACTGTGCCCAGCTGCCTTTGCGGTAAAACCTTTGCCCACTTGGCCACAGATTCATTAGGAGGCTTCGCTCAGATGGAAACGCTCATGCAGGCAAGCAAATCTTTTGCAGATCAGCACCAGGAAGACTTTGCAAAGCAATTTGGGTTTCACAATGATCAGAGAGAACAGAATGGATTAAAAAAAAAATTGAAAGACCGATCAAGTGATAAAGCCAAAAAAAAAGGGCAAAACATGATTTCCTTAGGTTTACAGGCAAGGATTTTCTGAGAAATAGGGAACCTTTCCAGCACTGCATAAACCATTATTATTATTATTTTTATCCGCACTGGTACAAACTAGGCTTTTTCTATAAAATAAAAGACACTTAACCAAGCTCAGATACCCTGTGTGAAGGTCAAAGCAGTGTTAAATTAGTAGATCAGCAGTGTGACCCACAGAAGATGAGAGAGGAAGGTCAACCCTGATAGCAAATGCAGAACCATCAGAAGTGTTGCACTGTACCTTCCTTAATTTTGAACTGTTCTTTCCAGTAAACATCCATCAGTCCAGTGAAACAGCACCGATAAATAATAAAATAATCCATGGTCAATTCCACAGGGTCCAAAATGTTATGAACTGCAGCATTCTATAACTAGCAGTAGGGGCAGTGGATAAGCGCATGAGAATAGCCATACTGGGTCAGACCAATGGTCCATCTAGCTCAGTATCCTGCTTCCAACAGTGGCCAAATCATGCCACAAGTACCCGACAAAATCCCAAATAGTAGCAAGTTTCCATGCTACCAATCCCAGGGAAGCAGTGGCTTTCTCCATGTCTATCTCAATAACAGACTAAGGATTTTTTCCTCCAGGCATTTGTCCAAACCTTTTTTAAACTTAGATATGCTAACCGGCAATGAGTTTGCAGAACTATTTTCGAGTGAAAAAATATTTCCTCCTGTTCATTTTAAAAGTAGCAGGGAACACAGTGGAGACGGCACAAGGAAATGGTCTTGAGACGATGTAAAAAAAATCCAAGTTTATTGTGTAACTCAATATGCATGGAAGAGTCCAAATGGATCTAAGAGACTCGACACGGCCGTGTTACAGCCAATCGGACTGCCTCAGGAGTCTTTTGTATTCTTAAGGAAATTCCGTGGAAGAAAACCGTGTCTGTCAATATGTTTTCAGAGAAACACTAGTGTCTGGAACTCAATGATGGGAAAAACTACACGGTGAGAATTTTGAGTTTGCGAAGACTTTCTTCTTCCGTGTTTACATCCATTTTAAAAGTAGCATCATGTAACTTTCTTGAGTGTGTCCCCTAGTCTTTGTTTGAAAGAGTAAAAAATTGATTCACTTTTACTCATTCTACACCACTCAGTATTTTGCAGACCTCAATCATACCCCCCCCCCCCCCATCTCTTTTCCAAGCTGAAGAGTCCTAACCTCTTTAACCTTTCCTCATATGAAAGGAGTTCCATCCCACTCCTAACCTCTGTAGTTACTGATGTTGTATTAGGCAACATATTAGTGGGGCCTTGGCTCCTGTGCCCCCCCCCCCCCCCATTCCACTTCCTATGGCTAGCAAATACGGTGAAGCAACACAAATCATCCAGCAGTAAACTAATCTGGAGAAAGCTAGTTCACTCAGGTGTACCAAATGTTCGTCACAAAAAGGGTATTCTATAGCATGGTGTCCACTATAGGTGCTGGTAATTTTAAGCTTTTCTATAAAAAAAAAAATAGGGCCTACTTTTCTTTGTAGAATACTAATGCAAATGGCCAATGTACATTAAGGTACAATCACTTACATTAGCCCTACACCTAGTGTAAATGAATGCACCTAGATGTTAGCCTGCATGTGCATAAATTATAGGATTCTAGAATTTATTTATTTATTTATGCTAGAACATTTGCATCCCACATATTCCCAACATAGCAGGCTGATATCATATTTAGGCACATACCAGTGCATTCCACCCAAACACCACCCATTGGCAAAGTACACACTATCAAATCATTGCACATACTTTTCTGCCTTAGGTACCGTGCTTTATAGAATACAGCGCATCCAGATGTGAACACAAATTTTCATGAGTGCCAATTAACATCATATATTGGATGTTAGCACCCAAATATTGATGGTTCAGAGCTCATTATTTAATATATTTCTGCGCACAACTTGGAAGTAAGTCCAAAGTTGGGCGTGCAATTTTGGGTGTCATATATAGAATCCAGTATTCTACAACTTACGTGCTCACTTAGGGGCCCTTTCACTAAGGCAAGGGAGGGCTAATGCTTGGGTAGCATGCGCCAAATTGGCAATACCGCTTGGCTAGTGTATGTGCCTGGCGATAATTCTTAGTTTGGTGCGTGCCGAATCCTACGGTAGAAAACAATTTTCTATTTTCTACCTTGGGGGACATTCCCGGCGGTAATCAGCAGTTGGTGCATGTTGCATGGTTACCGCACATGTAGCACGTGAGCCCTTACCACTACGTCAATGGGTGGTGGCAAGGGCTCAGGCCATAATTTCAGCACATGCCCATTTCCTGGCCCATTAAAAAAGCCTTTTCCTAGCCGTGGTAAAAGAAATGTCCCAGTGTGCACCCAAAACACTCGCCCACACTATCGCAGGCCACTTTTTATCACGGCTTGGTAAAAAGACCCCTTACTACATCAATATAGAGAGAAAGGTGAGTAGTGGAGTGCCTCAGGGATCGGTGCTGGGGCCGATTCTATTCAATATATTTGTGAGTGATATTGCCAAAGGCTTACAAGGTAAAGTTTGCCTTTTTGCGGATGACACTAAGATTTGCAACAGAGTGGACACCCCGGAGGGAGTGGAAAGCATGAAAAAAGATCTGCGGAAACTAGAAGAATGGTCTAACGTTTGGCAATTAAAATTCAATGCGAAGAAATGCAAAGTGATGCACTTAGGGAGTAGAAATCCACGGGAGACGTATGTGTTAGGCGGTGAGAGTCTGATAGGTACGGACGGGGAGAGGGATCTTGGGGTGATAGTATCTGAGGACCTGAAGGTGACGAAACAGTGTGACAAGGCGGTGGCCGTAGCTAGAAGATTGTTAGGCTGTTTAGAGAAAGGTGTGACCAGCAGAAGAAAAGAGGTTTTAATACCCCTGTATAAGACCTTGGTGAGGCCCCACCTGGGGTATTGTGTTCAGTTTTGGAGGCCGTATCTTGTGAAGGATGTGAAAAAAATGGAAGGGGTGCAAAGAAAAGCTACGAGAATGGTATGGGATTTGCGTTACAAGACGTATGAGGAGAGACTTGCTCACCTGAACATGTATACCCTGGAGGAAAGGAGAAGCAGGGGTGATATGATACAGACGTTCAAATATTTGAAAGGTATTAATCTGCAAACGAACCTTTACCAGAGAGGGGAAAGCGGTAGAACGAGAGGTCATGAAATGAGATTGAATGGGGGCAGACTCAAGAAAAATGTCAGGAAGTATTTTTTCACGGAGAGAGTGGTGGATGCTTGGAATGCCCTCCCACAGGAGGTGGTGGAGAGGAAAACGGTAACGGAATTCAAACATGCGTGGGATAAACATAAAGGAATCCTCCTCAGAAGGAAGGGATCCCCAGAAGCTTAGCCAGCGGTGGGAGGCAGGGCTGGTGGTTGGGAGGTGGAGATAGTGCTGGGCAGACTTATACGGTCTGTGCCCTGAAAAAGACAGGTACAAATCAAGGTAAGGTATACACAAAAAATGACACATGTGAGTTTATCTTATTGGGCAGACTGGGTGGACCGTGCAGGTCTTTTTCTGCCGTCATCTACTATGTTACTATGTTAAGTTATAGACTGAGAGGGCTAAAGAACTAGCATTCTGCCATATATGTGCTTTCCTACCACCTGAAACTAGGTGGATCCTTCCAAAATTAGCCCCAAAGAGATGAAAAATAAAACGATTTTACAAATGGGTTGTTCACTGTCTGCATTCCTTTCAACATGTTGAATGCAAATGTTACTCTTATCTCCTGTTTCTGGTTCTGAATGGATAAGAAGAAAAGATAAGATACGGAAAAGTCAAGTTAAGCCAAGCTAGTGAACTGTTCCTGCTGCCTTGTTTATTTCCGCATACTCGCAACCTTAAAATCTTTTTTTAAGTGTTACAGTGAAGTGAAATTACTGCTGATTTTTCTTTGAAATGAATGTAATTTTTAATTTTCAGTATAAGGATAGACCAAGGCCCTGTTCCTTTCATACTGCAGAAGACCAGATCTGATTTTTTTTTTCCAAGCAGGTTTTTCTTACATCCTCTGCTTATGGAAAGCGGTGGAGGAGTGGCCTAGTGGTTAGAGCACCAGTCTTGACATCCAGAGGTGGCCATTTTAAATCCCACTGCTGTTTCCTGTGATCTTAGTCAAGTCATTTAACTCTCCATTGCCTCAGGTACAAAATTAGTCTATGAGCCCAACAGGGGAATACCCAGTATATCTGAATGTAACTCATCTTGAGGTACTACTGAAAAAAGTGTGAGCAAAATCCAAATAAATACATATAATATTTAAATAAAATTCAAGCAGAAGTTTAAAGGATACATGAAGAATCTGGACCTCCATATGGTTCTTCTAATCACAACATTTTCAGAGTAACAGAGAGTATTTCACCTCATCTGTTGCTCATGAGTTACTTCTTTGGATGGGTATTTCACCTTGTTTAATATTTATGTTGTGTTCAGTTTTGCTGAAGTAGAACCGGGGTAAAAGAGTCAAAACTCAACCTTCCTAATAAAAGATATTTTCACTAGTATGTTACACAATGGGGCTCATTTTTGAAAGAGAAAAATGTCTAAAAAGTGGCATAAAGCAGCATTTGGACATTTTTATCACAAAAAACATCCGAATCGGTATTTTTGAAACCTATTTTTCAGAAGTTTTTCTATGCTGTTCATTCACAGTGTGTCCAAATCTCAAGGGGGGATGTCGGGGGCATTTTAAGGGCGGGATTTGGGCATTCCTAAGACTTAGACGTTTTTCAGCCATAATGGAACAAAACAAAACTAAGACATTTTGAGCTAGACCTGTTTTTATAACAACTAAGGCACAAAAAAGTGCCCTAAATGACCATTGGAAGCAATCAGGGAATGCCCCCCCCCCCAATATTCCCCAATGGTCCATGACCCCCTCCCACCCCATAAAAGTGTAAAAAAAAATATGACTTACCATCCTCTATGACAGCCTCAGATATTATAGCCAGGTCTACTAGAGCAGCATGTAGGTCCCTGGAGTAGTGTAGTGGTCAGTGCAGCGCACTAGGGAGTGGTGGACTTGGGTCCCAATCTCCCTGTCACACTTGTGGTGGAAACTGTGACCCCTCCCAAAGTCACCAAAACCCTACTGCATCCACATATAAGTGCCCCCTTCACCCATAAGGGATATTGTAGTGGGGGACAGCATGTTTTGGGTGGGTTTTGGAGGGGTCAGGGGACAAGATAAGGGAACAAAGGTGAGCATTTTTATGAAGTGCACAAATGTGCCCTCTAGGGTTCCCCATTGCTCTCTGGGGATGTCTGGAGGACCAGTCTGCTAAAATTGCTGGCTCCATCTACATCCCAATGGCTTGATTTTCTATATTTTGCACTTATTCGGGGGGGGGGGGGGGGTCAAAAATGGACCAAAAAACAAAACGTCCAAAGCTTTTTTTGGGGGGGGGGGTTGAGATATTGTCAAGTGTTTTTATATGACCTAAAAGAATAGTTAAGAAGAGAATTATTATGAAGTTAGAAAATGCAGAGTTTTAATCAGAGCTGGGATTAGGATGTTCAGCCAGGGTGACTGCCTTGTGCCCCAATGCCACAGAAGGCCCTAAGTCTGTCTGGTGCTAAATAAGGCAGGCAAGAAGTCCGGCTGATGGGCTTTGGGGTCTTTTCCCAAATTTCTGTCCTCAGCTCGAGTATGTCTAACATCAGCCCTAGCTGTGATCAACCAGAAATTGCCATCTCTTTTAACAATTTTGCTACCAATGACCCCACAAATGCATTTCTATGATATCAACTTGCAGTTACATAGTTCTATAAATACAGATGTTTAGAATTTAATGCAGAAGAGGATTCTAGAGCCTTAGACAAAACAAACACCCTGGTTGCATTCTTAACACATATAAAATCGGTCACAAAGAATTTCATTCGTTTTATTTTGTGATATAGAAAGGACGGAGTCTATCCTCTGTGGACATCAAGGACATCTTGAGCTTGATGCAGCAAAATTTGTAACTTTGAAACATAAAAGGCAGCCCTTACTATGTCCAGTGAGCTGTGTAGGTACTACTACTACTATTTAGCATTTCTATAGCGCTACAAGGCATACGCAGCGCTGCACAAACATAGAAGAAAGACAGTCCCTGCTCAAAGAGCTATGTAATAAAAGTGAGCCAAGTATAGGACAATCAAGCCATTGTGACATCACTGATGAGGTTGGCTCTTATTGGTGGACTGAGGCATTATGACATCACAATATTAGCTCTGGTTACAAGAGACTACTACTACTACTTATCACTTCTATAGCGCTACAAGGCATACGCAGCGCTGCACAAACATAGAAGAAAGACAGTCCCTGCTCAAAGAGCTTACAATCTACAACACTGAGTATCGGCTGTACCCGGATAGTTTCCAGACTCTGCCAAAGATCCGGCTATTCATAGCCAATGAGAAACATTCAATGCTGCCAGATGAATATTGACTGGTAGATTTTTAGCCAGGCTTCTATTCTGAAATACGTAATAATTTATCTTCATTAAAACATGCATACATCTAATTATTCCTTTTTGGATAGGTGGAGTCACAGTCCCGATGTGAACATCCAAGGAACTGAATGAAGGACACACACTGTTCCTATCATGGTACCAACTCAAACTCAGGCCAACAAGTTCAGAATCTCTGCCCATACCTCAAACACCATCCTATGCTATTTAAGTGTGGTCAAAAATACTTATATGGTATTAATGAAGAAAAAAATAGAAAAAATTGTGGGCAATATTATTTATCATACTTTAACACAAATTATCCTACAGATGTAAAAAATAAATTAAAAGAATATACTATTTTAAATTACGGTATGCTTTAATTTCATTCCCTTAAGACCTACACAACATGAAAGAGGTACAAACTCTGCACTGCAAAACTAGCATATTTAATTCTGCACTCTACTGTTCCCATATTGCCAGCGTCTTAAATCTGTACACTGAGCAATGCAGAACAAACTGTACATGAAGTCAAGGGAATTTGGGGCTTGAGGATCTATCTGGCTAGAACATCACATTCATTCTCAGGCTCACATGATATGGAAAAGGTGAGCTGTTTCACAGAAGCCCATCAAGCTATAACCTTTCAATTACGATGCGAGCACAATGGCAGAATTAAGGGAATGTAGACAACCACGGCATTCCAGGATAAAATAAACACATTTGGACAGAGTACTAACTGATGCTAGCCATGTCTCTTCTCATATTCTTAAAGGAATCACTACAAATGATCTCTTATCAAAGTAAGCGAGACAAGATGTCTTCTTTGATCATGGAAGCAACAGCCTGAGGCCTTATGTCTCCGACAATGGTGATCAAATGGAGGAATCATTCCCAGGGTCATACATATGACCACAAAATGCAGAAACATCTTATACAGGGCCAAATGAGTATGAAGTCGTAACACAAAACTCTCAGCACCCTAACAACCAACTCTAAAAAAACAGAGGATAATTTTAGTTCTTTACTAGTAAAAAAGGCCCGTTTCTGTAGGCAAGGAAACAGGCCTTAGGCAGGCAATTCCCCCCCCCCCATGCTACGGCCCCCTCGAACCCACCCCCTCCCGCGAACCTGTCGTTCCCCCCCCCCCAGTGCCAGTGAAAACTGCCACCGCCGTTGTGCTACCTTCCCTTCCCGTAGGTTCTTCAATCATCTTCTTAGAAAGTTTAACTTCGTGCGTCTGACGTCAGACGCACGGAGTTAAACTTTCTAAGAAGATGCGCGTGTTTCCCTACTCCTCCCCTTGCCTTGGAATCAGCTGTGTTGACGTCAGTGATGTCCGTGCGTGTCTGCCTCGCAGACCACTTGCAGCCAGGGAGCCACGGTCCCAAGCATAGAACGTTGGAGGTGAGAATTATTATATAGGATATCTACAGTTCTATAAGTCCAAATTATCAGGTCAAAATTCAACGGGCAGCAGTTAGTGTGTATGTGGCTCCAGTCAATATTCAGGGCCAAACCCACACAGCTAACTGGGTAAAGTTAGGCCTGCCTTTTATGTGGTCCTACATGCAGCTTGGCTTTGCAAGGCACTGGCACTGAATATCGCTGGTGCCTGCATAATGTCTGGCTCCCCCCACCCAACTCAACCCCCAGACCATCTTGGCACACTGGATATTCTGTGGCACTGAAAACTCGGTGATGGCCTACTCTTTGTGATTTAACCAGGCATGACTTCTCCTGCCTTATTTACAGTATATTGGGCTGGCTTAGTGGCTCAGGTGGCAAGTAGAGTGCACCGCTATATAGAAGGTCCCTGGTTCAGTCCCCAGGTCAAGACTTCCACTCAACAGGTTGGCTGGAATTGGGTATGCTAAAGAGTCAGCTTTCACAGCACTTGGGGCAGGAAGACATGGTCAGAGCTTAAGGGTGACACCAGAGGGCACATTTCACTTATTTGCACAAATGACCTTTTATAGAATACCAACTAGTGGATGAGTATGCGTGTGCGTGGCCGGAATTTGGATGGAGTATGGAAGAAGTGCACAAGTTTGTATAAAAATGATAGAATATTATAATTTACACACATTTTAGCGCACAACTAGAACTAACCAATTCCACCATCTCTGGGGCTAGTGTAACTGCTTGAGCCTTCAGTGTAAGCATATCTTTTGCACTTGTGGCTACTGACACTTATTCAAGAACTGGAGATATTCAAACCTTTCTGCTGTCCTGATTTCATCTGAATACTTATATGGATAACAAACTGAGGGGACCTTTTACCAAGCTACGGGAAAGAGGGCCCTGCACTGGTGGCGGGGGCCATTTTTCACACATACACAGAGAAGTCTTACCACATGGCCATGTGACAGGGAGCCCTTATCGCCTCCCATTGAGGTGGCAATATGGGCTCCCATGCTAACCCGGTGGTAACTGGGCAGCACGCAGCGATGCCCGATTACCGCCATGCAAGCCATTTCCAGGGGTTTTCTTTTTCCCTGGAAATGGCACGCACTCAGGGTGGGGACTGCAACTGGTGGCCGCGTTAGGCCGGCGGTAGTCCCGAAAGAGCAAGCAATGTCTGCATTGGGCTCTGTAAAAGGGCCCCTGAATATTGACGCAAACTGGGTAACTTCCGTCTCTTCCTTGGATACCTCAAAATAGTTGTTCAATGGTCCAGGAAGCGATTGTTAATGTAACAACATACAAAAGGTTTGGCATGAAAATGCACGCTGAAAAAAAGTCTCAGCATAGACCCTGTGTACAAGCTATCAGCTATCAACTATTTTGAGGTGTACGTTCAATAAAATTGTTTTGACTCCTGAGGCAGGCACCCACAGCACTAAAACACAGGACTGTGTCGAGTAAGTTCTGTTATTTTATAAACTTTTGCCCTTGTGGTGGAATCAGATTGGTGTTTCCCCCGTTCTTTTTTTGTTTTGTTTTTTTGTTTTTTCCTGCTTGGTTGTACATTTGGGGGTTCTTCTTCTTTTTCTTTTTATACAGTTAAGTCAATATTCAGAACTTAACCAGCCATGGCTTGCTGTATAATGACAGGAATGTGTTGTATGCGATCCCATTACCCTAGGCGGTTAAGTGCTGACTCCGCCCCCAGAATTATTGATCATGTGACTATAGAATGGGAGGGTGGTCATTCAGAAAGATTTCTAATTATAGAGAACAATTTATTTCATTTCAGTAACTCTCTTCGGCATGAATGCTGAGATTGAATGGGCTTCTTTGATTTAGTCTGGGTTTCTCTGATTGGCTGATCGATCTTGTAGAGATCACATGACTGGTATCACATGACTTAGATTAGATTTGAAAAGACACTGCTGCCATATTTGCTCTGTGGAAAGCTTATGGTTGCGATATGGCATATGATGCAGGTATATTGGACAGTATGTACTAGTTACTATTCTTTGGATTCAAAGTTATTGGTTTTTTCTTCCTTGAAACAGCTATCGGGTGAAACATAAGCTTATGTCGGATAAGTGTCCCCTCTGTTGCTTTTGGAAAAATTAATATAAAGTGATACTGATAATTTCTGATTATTTAACAGATTAAGGATTACAGAAATAGAAGAAAATTATGATTTATAAAAATCTTTACAAAACTGATATTGGACTGATGATGAGTTGGGTGTATTTGATGCACATCTATATGTCCAATACATTTTTTTAAATTCTTTATTTAAGGGATTGTTATTTGATTGTTACTGCCTTAAAAAGTAGCATGTAAGCATCAGGTTTAGAAGCAGACATCCATAACTGAGAAACTGGCATGACACTGTCTCTGAACTATAATACCTTAACTAGGGACTGTCACTAGAAAAAAGTGATGGCTTAGGCCAGGGTTGCTTTTGGTGGTCCCTTCCCTTTTGGGGCTTGAATGCTTGTGGACTCATGGATTGACTCAGAAGAATGGGCTGGTGACCCATCTTGCAGTGCGCCCAAGGCATTCACCCTTCTTGTCCCCTCCTTGCAGTGGTCCAGAGCTTAACCCAGGAGTGGGCAACCTGTTGGCCAAATGTGGCCTGCCATTGAATTTTATACGGTTCGAGACCACAGGAAGTATACTCAGAAAACATCATTAATCAGAGTTTTGGTGATTTTAAATACTGTATTTCACAATTATTTTCAGAAAAGCTACTCTAGCAGTCTGCTTCCATCATTTCTGGTTAAATTATGTATTATCTACGGAGCTCTGTTCATTTCCAGTTCTGATGTTATGTAATGTTACAGTCCGCTAGGAATAGTACTGACATTCATGCAGCCCTCTGTGTATAAAGGTTGCCCACCCCTGTCTTAACTATTCTGCTCGTTTCAAAGTTTGCACTGAAGTCCCACATAAAACCAAATGTTGCTCTTTTAGATCCTGTCGTTGTGGGAGTGCAGGGATCAGAACTGGACGATTTCGAGCTTGACATCAGGTAGGAGAGAGAAGCAAGATGAAGAAGAAGAAGAGAAAATCTTGAACAGTACGTTATTCCAGACGATTTTCTAGTCGTATAGGCAGGAGATGAAAGATCAGATGTCCATATTTGTCAAGACCAAACCAGCGCCCCCCCCCCCCCCCAGTTCCCACATCAAACCTTGCTTCGATGCAGCAAAGTCAGTGACTTCAGTAAGCCCTTAACTGCCAGACCCCTCTCAGCTCTTTTTGCAAAGTGGTGGTACCGATTACGATGCACTAAATGCAAAGAAGCCCGTGGGAACCGAATGGGCTTCTTCGCATTTAGCACACTTCTAATCAGTAGCACCGTTTTGAAAAAGGAAACCGTTGTTAATCGGATGCTTCTATATCTTCTCAGTCTTTTTTTTTTTCCTTATTATCATCAAGTCATTTCTAGGTCAGGTATTTTCCACTAGTTTCGGTTGCTTTTCTGAGACATTACTAAAATGAGCAATTTCAACAAAAATAATATATCTTCATTGTCCCTAAGGTACAGTCTTAATGGCTGTCTAGTACACGCTCTCAATACACACACACACACACACACACACACACACTGACACTCCTTCAGATATCATTGCACACATACAGCAGGGATTCCATAACTGGATAAAACACACATGGGGTCCTTTTACCGCAGCAGGTAAAAGGCTGTCTCTTTTGTCTTCAAAAAGAATTGGCCATGCGGTAAGTGAACCACTTGCCATGCGGCCATTCCGGACGGATCACTTTACTGCCACCCACTGAGGTGGCGGTAAGGGCTCCCACACTAACCTGGCAGTAACCGCACTGGCGGTACAAAAATAGAAAGTATTTTTTATAGTGCCAGAAATGGTGTACGTTGGTGGTGGGAACTTCCGCCAGGCTTCTGCAGTAGCCCAGTGGTAGTTCCAGATTGGAATGCGGCAAGCCTATTGCCATGCACCAGGCCCTTTAGTTAAAGGGTCCCATAGAGAACCCTTATTTTATCATCCTCACTTTAATATTCCCTTATCTCGTTTGTCCTGTTTGTCTGTCCTAATTAGATTGTAAGCTCTGTTGTAAGCTCTGTACGTCTAGTAGCGCTATAGAAATGCTAAGTAGTAGTAGTAGTAGTCTCTGGGATTCCGGCATCTTGGTACACTTTGGGATTCTGGAATCTTGCTACTCTTTGGGATTCTGCATGGAATCTTGCTACACTTTGTCCTTATCTCTTGTTTGTTCTGTTTGTCTGTCCTGATTAGATTGTAAGCTCTGTTGAGCAGGGACTGTCTCTTCATGTTCAAGTATACAGCACTGCGTACGTCTAGTAGCGCTATAGAAATGATAAGTAGTAGTAGTAAACATATAGGTTTATATTCCTACACACAAGTATCTTGTCCTGGATTCCAACAATCATACCCCCATATTCTATATATGGTACCAACATTTGCATGCCAAATTAATTGAGGGGTCCTTTTACTAAGGTGCGCCGAAAAATGGCCTGAGCTGGTGTAGACGTATGTATTAGAAGCGCATAGGTCCATTTTTCAGCACACCTGTAAAAAAGGCCTTTTTTGGCCAAAAATGGATGTGCGGCAAAATGAAAATTGGGCTTGAAACCTTACCGCCACCCATTGACCTAGCAGTATGGTCTCACACGTTAACTGGGTGGTAATGGTCTACGCAGGTAGAATGCCGATTACTGCCCGGTTAGCACTGTGTGACGGAAAATAAAAAATATTTTCCGGCGCGCCTAGTGGACACGCTGGCAGGAAAATGCTTCTTTCCACCTTGGCAGTCTGCAGAAGGCATGCACTGAAAACTGAGCGTGCGCAGGTGCCGGTATCGTGAAGAATAGAGTTTTTGATACCATCACGGGGAAATCTTCAGCTGGCAGACCTTGGGATCCCCATCCGCTACTGCTAAACCTGTGCTACTGTTGGGTAGGCCTGAGCCCTAAGTGGTTGGTCCCTGGCCCACCCAGGCCCACCTGTGGCTACGCCACTGTCCCGAAGCAGCTAATGCGGAACAAGGGGGCCCTTTATCGAGGATGAGGACATTGTGGACATTTGGATTTCAGTTGTGAAGCAAGTGGCAATGTTTCCAGTGAGCGGGATTGGATTTGATACATTGCAAGTTAAGTAACACTGGCACTGCACTGTTTTTAGCTTCCAATCTATCAAAACATTTTTTGTCTGGGCACATTGTATTAGATATCTTATACATAGAGACTGATTATAGTGTGTCTCATCTGTTATTTATTAAATATAGCTGCTGTCTGCTTTTTTCAACAGCGGCTTTTATCTCCTCAAAATTTTTTGGGGAGTTGATTTTCCACTGTTGTTTTTGCTGATGTAGTGAAGCCAGTGATAGTAACCCCACTGAGGTTTTTCCAATTAGCCAGTGTGGATTTTTGTAATTAGCAGGTTGAGGCTTCTGCTTTATTAAATTGCTTAATGGCCTTTGTAGCAATAGCAGATAGTGAACACTCTATATCAGCCTTTTGAGCAAAATTTATATTTTAAGTAGTGATTTGCACCAGCATTTACTCCAGATTTCAGCAGGCGGAAGTCCAGTGCACAGAATCAACACTAAGCTCTATTCAATAAAGGGACATGGTGTCCTTTATAAACTAGCTTACTTGGCTCCGATTTTTTTCACCATCCATTCTTCAGTGCATTTATAGAATTTCCCCCATAATCTCTAAAGACAATGACCTGCTCCCCTTCAGTCTATAGTCTTGCATGCAAATTTATGCACCTTGGAGATACCTTTGTGGGTGTAAGTTATAGAATAGTAGCAGTTACACATGTAAGTTAATTGCCTAATTAGGAGCAAATTGGCATTAATGATCGATAATCGATGAGAACTAATCACTGATAAATAGCACTATTTTGCAGTTACAAGTGAAACATTTCAATACGTTAGACCCTAAGGGAACTTTTACTAAGCTGCAGTAAAAAGTGGCCTGCGGTAGTGCAAACGCATGTATTGGGCGCGTGCCGGACCAGTTTTTACCGCACCTACAAAAAAATGGCTTTTTTTTAATGGGACGGGAAAAGGGCCTGCGGTAAAAATGAAACTAGTGTGCGCCCAAAACCGGCCTGAGCCCTTAGCACCACCCATTGATGTAGTGGTAAAGGCTCACGCGCTACACGTGCGGTGACCGGTCGGCGCATGCCAAGTACCGATTACCACCGGAACCGGCACGTGTAGGAGGAAATAAATAAATAATTCATCCACACATTATGGCTGTGCACCAAATCTGAAATTACTGCCAGGAGGGCATGCTGGCCTGGTGGTAGTCTCATTTAGGCATGAACTGCACGCATGTAGAGCCTAGTCCGGCTTAGTAAAAGGACCCCTAAATTCTGTAACATGTAACTGTGAGATATGGGAGGGGAAGGGATACAACAAGCATTTATACACTAAGGGAGAAATTCTATAAATGGCGTTCAAAATTCAGCGCTGAAATAAATCAATGTTCTAGAACAGGGGTTCTGGAATCAGGGCCCTTTTTAGAATAGCGCATCATGCCGGGATTTGCACTCAACTTTGGGTGTGAGGAGTTACACCAACTGAAACCAGGTGGAAATCCCGGCATGCAAGTTGGGCACGGATCCCCAAAATTCAATAACACTGCACACATTTTAAGGAAGTGCCTCTGGCCCACTCATGTCCCTCCCACGGCCACATCCCTTGCAGATCTGAACTTAAGTGCTTTTTCTATCAATGGGTTTACAAGTGTGTTTTCACACAGAACTGCCCTTTCTGCCCCATTTTGGTGCCTTACATCTGTTAGAAAGTTTCTTTTGTGCTGACCATTTGGCACGGAAGTAGCACCTAACATTCAGCACCATATATAGAATTTCTCCCTACGCATAATTGCTCTCACCTATAGCTATCTGCATCAATGTAGAGTCCTGCTAATATTCTATAGCAGCAATTATACAATTCCCATTACAAATAGACAGCCTTTAGACAATTACATATGATTTTTAGATTAAAATCTATGCTTACTTTGTTTGATTACCGTTGTGTGATTCAAAGTATGATTTTGATGCGACTAGACTACTGCAATGCCTTGTATGTTGGTATGGCTGTTTCAGGAGTTGAGGCATTGCAGATTGTCCAGAATGCTGCTGTGAGAACAATTGTGGGTTTATCTAGATTTTCACACGTGACACCTGCTCTTATGATCTAAGTCTACACCTGAGGTAATAGAGGGTTAAGTGACTTTTTCAAGACCAGAAGGAGCCTCGGTGGGATTTGAACCAGGCTTCCCTCCTTCTCAGCCCACTGCTCTAAACATTAGACTACTCATACCTCCTTTCTACCACATTAGCCTTTAGGCTCAAGGAGAATAAATTTATCATCTTCAGAGGAACAGATTCCTTACCCAAATGGAGAAAACAATGACTTTAACACTACATAATTGATCAGAATTTTGGAGAAAACAGGCTTGTAAGTAAACATTCTAATGCTTTAGGTTGTTGTGTTTGGGGGTCAGAAACGAGTTGAATGTGTAGAATTAGCTACAATTCCACAGACCAATCAAATTTTATGTTTAATTTGGCATTAAGCAAAAAGTGATGGCAGCATAGGGAGCGGAATGGAGTGGGTCACTGGGGCCTTGGCCCGACCAATTTTTTGCCCCAAACAGAATTAACAACTAGAGAGCTTGAGGGCCAGAGATTGGTTTGATTTGTTGGTTTGACCCTTCCAATGCCCTTTGATGGCAGCATCAGTATGATTCAAGATGACATATGAAACCTTAACTAAGGTAGCCATAGATTCTTGATAATATCGACTTCAATCTCTTGCTCACTTTTTTTTGGTTCATTACTAAGTTCTCCTTTTTTTTCACCATAACATAACGTAACTACTTATTTTTACAACCC